>NW_008664276.1:3535-4206 GCF_000695815.1 Acanthisitta chloris | reverse complement strand
GGGCAAGGATGCCTTCCATGAGACCAGGTTGCTCCAAACCTCATCCAGCCTGGCCTAGAACACTTCCTGGGATGGGGCAGCCACAGCTTCTCTGGGCAACCTGTGCCAGTGCCTCACCCTTCTCACAGGAAGAATTCCTTCCCAACATCCCATCTAACCCTTCCCTCTGGTAGTAGGAAGACATTCCCCCTTTTCCTGCCCCTCCAGGCCCTTGTCCCAAGTCCCTCTGCAGCTCCCTTGGAGCCCCTTTAGGCACTGGAAGGGGCTCTAAGGTCTCCCTGGAGCCTTCTCTTCTCCAGGCTGAACACTCCCAACTCTCCCAGCCTGGCTCCATAGCAGAGGTGCTCCAACCCCCAGAGCATCTCTGTAGCCTCCTCTGGACTCTCTCCAGCAGCTCCACATCCTTCTGCTGTTGGTGCCCCAGAGCTGGAGGCAGCACTGCCAGTGAGGTCTTACCTGAGCAGGGCAGAGGGGCAGAATCCTCCCTCACTGCTGCCCACACTGTGGGATCAGCCCAGCACACGGATGGTTTCTGGGTGCCATAGCATATGGTCAGGGCACATCACAGACTGGAAAGTGGGACAGTGACCCTCTGTTACACAAGGCCAAGTGCTGTCCAGCCTCCACCTCCCATCTGATGCGCATACTGAAAGCAGTCCTGAGTTTGTTGT
>NW_008664276.1:1920-3492 GCF_000695815.1 Acanthisitta chloris | reverse complement strand
GAATCACAGTGGAATTATGCCATGGGGAGCTGTGATGGTGAGTGTGCAGTGTGGGACCTGGACTGTAACATGGGACAGCAGAGGGGATGAGGACACAGGGATGTGTGGAGCTGGATCCTTCTCTGCAGCCCGTGAGAGCTGGGGTGTGTGCTGGGATTAACACTGGGGTGGAAAGCCTGAATCCCTGGCTCAGAAGTTGGGAGCTGTGTTCTGCAAGCAGAT
Source organism: Acanthisitta chloris (assembly GCF_000695815.1). Taxonomy (NCBI): domain Eukaryota; kingdom Metazoa; phylum Chordata; class Aves; order Passeriformes; family Acanthisittidae; genus Acanthisitta; species Acanthisitta chloris. Next base: position 3,270 of record NW_008664276.1, on the reverse strand, counting down.
ACTGAGTTCAGCTCCTGCTCTGCAAATGAAATAGCCTCAGTGATGCTATTCAGCCATCTCGAGGCCTAAAATGGGACTGGCAGTGCCTGGCACTGCTCTGCTCCCTTCCCAACCTGAGATGCCTCATCCCAGGAATCTGTAATGCAAAGGAGATGCTCTGCCAGCACTGGATGGTGGTTCTCTTGTGCCACACTGGAGCTGCTGTGAGCAGGATTTTGGAGCAGCTTTGTCCCTTCCATGTCTCTTTGGGACCATTATGTCATGCTCAGAGGCTGAGGGTGGGACCTCCAGACCTGCAGTGCCAAGGATGGCAAAGGCCACTCCAGCCCTTCTCGTGCCAACAAGCAGAGGGTGTTTTGGAGTCCTCCCATCCCTCTTACCTCCCCTCCAGCTGCCCTCAGAGCTGCCATTTGGAAAGGGAGGGAGGCAAAGGGGCACAGGAGTATGTGAGGGAGCTGGTGACATGCCTGTGCAGCTCCCAAGGGTGACACAAGCCTTCCCACCCCCTGGGATGGCCACGCAGCCCCTCCTCATCCTCAGTCACCCACAGCCCAAATCTCATTTTTCACTGCCTTTATTAGACCACAGATAGGTTTTTTTTGTATTTTGGGGTGGTTTTTTTCCTCTCTCTGGGAGCAGGTGCACAGCAGCAGTGAGGCAGGGGAGGCCAGGGGAGGATGAGGAAGGTGGTTTGGGAGATCCTGATCCCCGGCAGGGCGCAGGGATGAGCTGATCCAGGGTGTTAGTGGCAAGAGCAGGCTGGGGTGCTGGTGGCACTGGTGGGTTCTTATCTAGCTCTGGGTTTATAATTCTGTAATTTATTTGATATCAATCCTGTCTCCAGGATAAAGTCTTGCCTCTAAGGGCATCACTTAGCAGCTGCTCCTTGCCCCCTTCCTCACCTTCTCCCTGGTGCTGCCCAACAAAACATGTGAGCTGCTGCTTGTCCTCACCCAAAGGGATTCTGTGTCCTGCCTCAATCCCAAATCCCTGCTGCGAAGATCCCAGCTTGGCTGCCAGAAAGAGTCCCTGGGCCCCAGGGAGAGCTGGGGGGAAAAAATCCCTCCCAAAGATGAGGGTGAAACTCAAGATGCTGCATCCCTACTGCAGTGACTAGCCCTTGGCTGAGGAGGCTGGGATATTCCCTGAGCTCTCTTCCCAGCCCAATTCCCAGGGGTTTAACTCCAGTTCCTGGGAATTTTGCACCATTTCTCCACCTTGGCCAGGCCCAGCTTTTCTTCCTCCTTAATCTTTCATCCCTGTGGTTGTCCCTTGTGTCAGCTCCTGCTCCTGTGCTGGAGCCTCTGCCCAAAAAAAACCCACCTTAAAAAGTCTCTGGACTGGTGGACT
>NW_008664276.1:1185-1905 GCF_000695815.1 Acanthisitta chloris | reverse complement strand
ACAGCTCCTGCCCCTTCCCCCCAAACTAACTCCCCTTGCTCCCAAACTAGGTGTGTCTGCAGCCAGCTCCCTGTGGAGATTTGGGATGGGGACTTGCACCCTCCCCTCTGCCACCAGCCCTGGCAGCTCCCCAGGCCCCTTCCTGATGAGAATCAGATGCTGTGGAGGTCTGGGATGGGTTTTGGGGGGTCTCTGAAGCACATGGGGGTTATTCAATGCAGAAGCTGGGGCTGGGAGGAGGGTCTGGGGGTGCTGCCCCAGAGGGTGCAGGGCCGAGCAGATTCTGAGGGTGGCTCTGGGCAGGTTCCAAGCCAGGGAGGAGTTAAACCAGGCTGGCAGGGCACAGGGGGCCGTGTCGGGGGGGCCACATCCAGCTGCTAAAACCAGCCTGGCATCCACATGAAGGAGCCCAGGGCAGCGCCGGTGGCAGCCCCTGCCAGCAGCCCCAGGGCCATCTGGTCCCCGGAGACCCGGTAGGGATCCTCGCGCACGATGACATGGGTCACCCCCGGAGCTGAAAGGCAAAACGGGGGGGTGAGCTGGGGAGTGACGAGGGGACACCTCCTGGCACCGCCCCAGTGCCATCGGGGGGAGGGGGCAGCACTTCCCTCGGGCACCAAAGGAGCCGCGGGGAAGGACTGAGTGGAGCAGGAGATGGTCACCACCCCCTCGTGCCACCGGCTGGGGGCCCCCAACCCTGTGGTTGGGGGGGGGGGGTGG
>NW_008664276.1:0-1142 GCF_000695815.1 Acanthisitta chloris | reverse complement strand
CACCGTCTGGTAGTAGTCATCATCATAGGGATCGTAGACGTGCACCTGGGAGCAGCAGAGCATGGGGTGAGGCTGGTGGCCAGCACTGGGCCGTGCCTCAGTGTCCCCCATCCGTGACAGGAGTCACTTAGGTCCCCCTGTGCTGCTGCACAGGGCACCTGAAGGGGCTGAAATGCTGGGGGCAGTCTGGGAGTCACATACCTGTGTTCAGGTCGCCTGGATTCTGCTGCCTGTCACTCTGACCTGGCCCCGTCACCTTACCTGTATCCTACCATCTCAGCTCTGCCTCCACTCCCCTTAACAATGTCTGTGTCACCTTACCTGTACCCCCATAACCCTGTCCCCATCACTATAGCTCTGCCTGTCACCCTAACTCTGCCCCCATCCATCCCTGACACTGCACAGTGTCCCCTTGGCTGTCACCTCCCACTGGTGCTGGCATCACCAGCACACTGCTGTCACCAGTACTTCCCCACCTTCTTCCCTGTGGCTCCAGGGACTTTACTGCCTGTGCCCTGAGGCTGTGGATGGGTCCTGGGGATCCCCCAGGCTCAGGGTTACCCCCAGAGGTGTAACCTCCTCCCACCCCTGCCCCAAATCCGTGCCAGGGGATGAGTCCTCACCGGGGTGGATTTAGCCTCCAGCACCGCCATCTTCCAAGCGCTGCAAACAAAACAGAGGGATTTGGTTTGGGGATGTGCTGGAGGGGTGGGAATTGTCCCTGTGGGGCTGCCTGGCTGGTGGCAGTGTCCCCCTTTCCTCTCCACAGCAACCTGGATGTGGCCCTGGGGCTGGCACCAAACTTTAATTCCCTATTAATGAGCCCTGGGCTTAACAGTGGAGATTGGACGGTGCCAGGAGGTATCCAGTGCTACAGGGACTGGCACAGGGCAGTCCCTGGGAATGGCCCTTGCTAAAACAAGGGCAGGCTGGAAAATGACAACTAAATTTGGGGGGAAAAGTGGGTAATGGATGAATTTCTATTCAACTGGAGTCAAGCTCAGCTTGGTGGTGGCTGAACATCTCTGTATAAGTGGAGCTGATTGTTGAGTTGACTTTTAATTTTTATTACTCTTAAATTTTATTTTTAAAATCTATTTTTATAAAGTTAATTAATTTCTAATTTTAAAATAAATAAATAG
>NW_008664275.1:1133-2131 GCF_000695815.1 Acanthisitta chloris | reverse complement strand
GGGTCAGTCATGGTCAACTGGGGTCAACCATTGTCAACAGGAGTCAACTGGGTCCAATATGGGTCAACTGGGGTCAATGGGGGTCAACCATGGTCAACTGGGGTCAACATGGGTCAACTGGAGTCAATGGCGGTCAACCGGGGTCAGTCATGGTCAACTGGGGTCTACCATGGTCAACTGGGGTCAACGGGGTCAACCATGGTCAACTGGGATCAACCATGGTCAACTGGGGTCAACTGGGGTCAGTGGGGGTCAACGGGGTCAACCACGGTCGACGGGGGTCAACCATGGTCAATTGGGTCCAGTATGGGTCAACTGGGGTCAGTCATGGTCAACTGAGATCAACCATGGTCAATGGGGGTCAACTGGGTCAACCATGGTCCACTGGGGTCAACCATGGTCAACTGGGGTCAACCATGGTCAACTGGGGTCAATGGGGGTCAACTGGGTCAACTATGGTTGACTGGGATCAACCATGGTCAACTGGCGTCAACCATGGTCAACTGGGGTCAACAAGGGTCAACTGGAGTCAACCATGGTCAACTGGGGTCAATGGGAGTCAACTGGGGTGAACTGGGGCCAACTGGGGTCAACCATGGTCAACATGGGTGAACTGGGGTCAACCGTGGCCAACTGGGATCAACCATGGCCAACTCAGGTCAATGGGGCTATCTTGGACCTTCTTGAGTCTTCCCATTGGCTGGTGGACCTCCCAAATTTTTTTTTTGGTCAACTGGGGTCAATGGCGGTCAACTGGGGTCAGCCATGGTCAACTGGGGGCAACCATGGTCAACTGGGGTCAACAAGGGGCAACTGGGGTCAATGGGGCCATCTTGGACCTTCTTGAGTCTTCCCATTGGCAGTTGGACCTTCCAAATTGTGGGGGGACCCCAAACCAATATGGCCGACACGTCAAGGTCAATGGACCCGTTGGGTTGAGTTGGTTGACTAGAGGTTCTTCAAGGTCCTTCCGCCATACCTTCTTGGCTTGGGTCTTC
>NW_008664275.1:0-480 GCF_000695815.1 Acanthisitta chloris | reverse complement strand
ACCCCAAACTAATATGGTCGACACGTCAAGGTCAACGATCCATTGGGTTGAGTTGGCAGCCATTTTGTTTTTCACACCTTGAGACCTCCATCTTGAGGTTCCTCGAGGTCCTCCCGCCATCTTGGATTTTTTTTGGGTCTTTTTTTGGCCCCGCCCACATTGGCCATCTTGGATTTTTTCCCTCTCTTTTTCTCCCAGGGCCAATTAACAGGGAAATGAGACACTTAATTAGTAGTCTCCAAAATCATAATCATCAACTCAAGGGCGACGTCCAACGCTACAAGAGGAAACTCCGAGAGGTCCAAGCAGAGATTAATAAGGTAATTAGGTTAATGAGGGGTTAATTAGGGGTGGGGGAGGAGCCCTAGGAAGGTCCTGGGGGTAATTAGTGGAATTTTGGGGGGTCTGAAAGGGGTTGGGAGAGAATCTAGAGAGTAATTAGGCTAATGAGGCGTTAATTAGGGGTGGGGGAGGAGCCTT
>NW_008664274.1:46712-47127 GCF_000695815.1 Acanthisitta chloris | reverse complement strand
TCCCGAGCCGCCAGCGCCCGGCACGGCCCCCGCGGCACGGCGGAGAAACGGGGGGGAGAGGGAGGGGAAGAAATTAGGGAGAAAAGAAAGAAGGAGGAAAAACGAGAGAAGCAAATAAGGACGAAAAACGAGAGAGGAAAAGAAGGAGGAAAAAAAAGGGAGGAAAAGAAGGATACAAAAGAGAGAGGAAGGAAAGAAAGAGGGAGGAAAAAAGAACGAAAAGAGAGACAAAAAAGAAGGAGCGAAAAAGAGGGAGGAAACAGAGAGTAAGAAGGAGGAAGAAAAAGAGGAAAGAAAGAGGGAGGAAAAAAGAGGGAGGGAGGAAAGAGAGAGAGGAAGAAAATAGGGAGGGAGGAAAGAGGGAGAAGAAGGGAGGAAAGAAAGAGGAAAGGGAGGAAAGAAGAAGAGAGGAAAG
>NW_008664274.1:4936-46670 GCF_000695815.1 Acanthisitta chloris | reverse complement strand
AGGGAGGACAGAAAGAGGGAGGAAAAAGAGGGAGGAAAGAAAAAGAGGAACGAAAGAGGGAGAAAAGAAAGAGGGAGGAAGAAAAGGGAAGAAGGGAGGACAGAAAGAGGGAGGAAAAAGAGGGAGGAAAGAAAAAGAGGAACGAAAGAGGGAGAAAAGAAAGAGGGAGGAAGAAAAGGGAAGAAGAGAGGAAAGAAAGGGAGGAAAGAGAATAAGAGGGAGGAAGGAAAGAAGGAGGAAAAAGAGGGAAGAAAAAAAGAGGGAGAAAAAGTGAAAAATGAGAGAAGCAAATTAAAAATTAAAAGAGAGGAGAAAAAAGGAGAGGAGGGGGAAGGGGGAAAAGATGATGGAAGAGAGCAAAGAGGGAGAAAAGAAGGGGAGAAACAATAGAGGAAAGGGGAAGAGAAAGATTTAAAAGATGAAAAAGCAAAAAAATTAAGGGGAAAGGGAGGGAAAGGGGGGGGGAAAGAGGGAGAAAAGAAGGGGAGAAAAAATAGAGGAAAGGGGAAGAGAAAGATTTAAAAGATGAAAAAGCAAAAAAATTAAGGGGAAAGGGAGGGAAAGGGGGGAAATAGGGAGGGAAAGAAGAGGGAAGGAAGGGGGAGGAAGACATAAGAGGAAAAATATTAAAAAAGCTTGGCTCTAGTTGTTTTCTATTTTGATTTGTTTTTTCCCCTGCCACTATATAGTATTAAGAAGACAAGGCAAGGGGAGGCAGCAGATCCTAATCTCTACTCCTTCCCCAAGGGCGAGAAAAACTAACACCAAGGAAAAGTGACAAGAAGCCAAAGAGTCCCTAACTAAAACTGTAAATCCCTCTTTGGCACTGCTCCTGAGCACAAGGAAGGCAGGGGATTGCCATGGCCTGTGGAGGGGAAGGGGTCAGTCTGAATTCAGCCCTAGCAGGGTCAGCCTGTCTGTCTGTCCGTCCCAGGGAAGGTGCTGAGATTAGATGTCAATCTACCTGCTGATTGCTGAGCTCTGACAGCAGCACTGACAGCTTTGAGGGCCCTGACAGACATACCATCACACTGCTTCGAAAACACCAAGCCCCAGATAGGGGCTTGGAGCCCATACCAACACGCACAGCTCCAAGAGCCTAAATCACCTGGGCATTGCTGAGCCACTGCCCAGGCAGGACACACTGCTTAGCTAACACGTTTCAACCACTACTTTTTGGAAGGTACACAGCTAAATTTTAGCCCTTGCAACCAGGGGCTTCGACACCAGCACAAAGCATTTCCACAGGCAAATAACAGGACAAGGGGGAATGGCTTCCCACTGACAGGGTAGGTTTAGGTTGGAGATTGGGAAGAAATTCTTCCCTGTGAGGGTGCTGAGGCACTGGAACAGGTTGCCCAGAGAAGCTGTGGGTGCCTCATCCCTAGGAGTGTTCCAGGCCAGGTTGGACAGGGCTTGCAGCAACTTGGGCTGGTAGAAGATGTCCCTGCCCATGGCAGGGGGTGGGATGAGATGATCTTTAAGGTCCCTTCCCACCCAAACCATTCTAGGATTACTTGATTAAAACCTGCTGGCACACTTAGAACCTGTGTTCCCACAGAAGCATCCAGCACAAGCTCTTAGGCTTAAATCAAGCCAGCAATGCAGCAAAACAAGACATTGTATTCCGTGACAGGAGGGACCCATGTGAAAAGAGCGAGGGTGTGGGTTAAAAGGACTTCTAGCTGCCAGCAGAGCAGTCTTAACTCTGGAAAATTAAAGAGATTGATATTTTAACTGTGCTCTGTGTCTCAGCCCACTGTATCCTAATTCTGCCCCCATCAAGGTGCAAATGCATCAAACTTACACTTGCAGAAGTGAAGGCACAATCAGCTCCACTTTTTCTGCCAGCAAAGAGAAGACTAAGCTGCAGATATCACACCTCCTGCAGGTCCAAGCATATGCAGAAGCTTACTTGGTACTCATCCTATGCTGCCTCCTAGCTCAGCCCCACAGATCCACAGAGACATCTCCCAGCTGACACCACACTGGGGTGCCTCTGAGAGCTCATGGCACAGAAATATGCTGGAGAAAGGCCTAACCTGGTTGGCCTTTGGTGGTGCCTCTGTCCCTGCTGAGAGCTGGCCTGCCACCAGCTCAAAGTGCCACCCTGCAGCATGGCTGTAAGAAGCCACCAAGGAGGCCACCAGGACCCTCTCATACTTTGCTAGCTCATACACTGCCGGGGGTTTGGGTGCCGGGGAAGAAGAACAGAGGGATGAGTCTCTTGCCATGCCACAGATGGAGAGAGTGGGATGTAAGGTACCTCATCTCCCCTTCTGGCCAACTCCAAACGTCACAGCTGCTGGTGAGCAAAGTGTTTCAGCATCTGCTTAAATTCTGAGTGCTCACCCAAGTCCACAGACGTTGGTGGGATTGAAGCACAATGAGTTCAGACAACGGGATTAAGTTTAAAAATAAGCATGTACTGAAGCACTTGGCTAAACTGGGCTCTGAAAAGCCTAGGGAGAAAAAAAACCCAAACAAAAATAAAGGTACTCTAGCAGAACTCCAGTCACTTAGCCAGGAAAGCAAGCAGAATGGTTTTTCCTTACTTGGTGTGCCAGAAAATAACATCAAGGAATACAATGTCTTCCACAGGTCTCAAAAAGTACTGACCAGCACCTGCATTTTGCCAAGAGCAGAGTGCTCACTGCCCACTCCAGGTTCCTCCATTCAGCCATCTCTTCACAGGGAGCACAAACGTCCTGTTGGAGAGCCAGGGCCCTTTCCCTTACCATTAGGAAAGCTAGATTTTGATTGGTGTCCAGGCATGACAAACCTGCACAATGCGAAATGACCTCCCTAGCACACAGCAAGCAGAGCTGGCACCGCAGCTAAGATCAGCAGAGGGTTGGGATGCAGCCTGCTTGCCATGATTAGTTGGTGTCTGCCGCCAATCCAAGCAGGTGTCCCAAGAGATGTGATCACAGAAAGTGTGATCCTTGGCTAAGAGAGCTGAGGGTGTTCAGCCTGGAGAAGAGAAGGCTCCAGGGAGACCTTACAGCCCTTTCCAGTGCCTAAAGAGGCTCCAGGAGAGCTGGAGAGGGACTTTGGACAAGGCCCTGGAGGGACAGGACACAGGGAATGGCCTCACACTGACAGAGAACAGGGTTAGGTGGGATATTGGGAAGAAATTCTTCCCTGTGAGGGTGCTGAGGCACTGGCACAGGTTGCCCAGAGAAGCTGTGGCTGCCCCATCCCTGAAAGTGTTCCAGGACAGGTTGGATGGGGCTTGGAACAACCTGGTCTAGAGCAAGGTGTCCCTGCTCATGTCAGGGGGTGGAATGATGTTATCTTTAAGGTCTCTTCCAACCCAAACCATTTTATGATTTAGGAAAGGGGAAAGCAAAGCCCTGCAGCTTTTACACTGCCACAGAGGAGTCTGTGGCAACATGCTAGGAGGGACTGGTCACCTTCATGGAGCAGTAGGTTCCACTCATTAGATTTTTCTTGGGGTCCTTCCACGGCAGGCCTCTGCTTTCTCTGGCCCATGGAGGGCTCTGCACAAGGTTAAGCCTCCACCATGCTCAGCACTGACTAAACACACCTACGGGTGAGCACTGACCTGGAAGAGATAGGTATGGCAGGAGAGGCAGGCACAGAACTTTGGACAAACTGCAGCACTGCAAGCCAGATCATTATTTAACTGCTTTATTTTGCATTTATATTCTGTTTAACTGCCTAAACTACAACAATATAGTCTTCTTTTTTACTCCAAAAGCACAAGTTTTTACTCATGGGGCAGGGAGAGAAAAATCAGGAATCTCTCATAGTCCCCACAGTCTCTCCCTACTGACACTGGGAAGGCAGGCTGAAAGCATCCTCTTTTCTTCTAAGGCTTCCCTTTCCAGCTGGGAGGCAGATGGAAGCTAGCACCCAGCCCCTCTTACAGTCAACAGAGAAATTAAAAATAAAGCATAAAAAATGCAAGTTGGCAGCTTCAAGTGCTATAAAGACATATTTTGAGGGGTGAGAGAGAAAGCCAATAAGGCAAAGTGCAGATACGTGTTGGGTGGGGAAGCATTTCCATAGTACAGCAAATATCAAAACGGGGCAAAGGGAAACATTTGCACAAGAGAGGATCTGCATGGAGCAAGTGCCAAGCAGGAGCAGCACCATGGAGTGGTGTCCAAAGGAGCAGCCTCACACACTGGCGGAGAACAGCGTGGGGGCAGGAGTGCAAACACCCACACTGTGGTGAGAAAGCCAGGGAAGCCCTGGAGGAAAACAGGCTGTGATCCATGAAGTGCACGAAGGTAAAAAAGTGCGTCCTGCAGTCCTGGGAGCCAGTGCCAGCAGGCTGCTGGATGAAAGTGCCGTGCTTGTTTCCTCCCTCTGTGAAGACAGCTAGTTCTCTGTCCTCTCCCGGTCATGTTCCTCACTGCATCGTTTGGATGATGGATGGAGGAACAAGCCACCACACTAACAAAAGGAATAAATAGATGACTACATCAGGAGTCGCAGGCAGAAAGGAAACGAGCAGCAAATTTCCAGCAGGCAGTGACCGCGGTACTGCCCAGCTCCACTTCCCCTGCCAACGGAAAACAGTCGAGTCATTTAATGCCAAACCATGCCTAAGGCAGCGTCAGCAGCCATCAGGAAAGCCACAGGGCTGGTCTCCTGTCCAGCTCTGTCCCGTCCGGTTTGCAAGAGATGTACAATGAGAAAACCAAGGGGAAGAGGGCAGGGAAAGGCACCCTCGCTGCCACTACACCATGCCAAGGCACTACTTGTGCTTGTAGGCTTCCTCAGTAGAAGGATGGAATAAGCCAGAGGTGTCCCAGACTGAAGGAGCTGCTGTAGCTCAGGAGGGTAGGAAAGCCAGCACTAATGAAACTGTGGCAGAAAGAAGCTGACCTTTTAAAAGCAGAGAGAAAAGAAGAGAAGGGCAGGGAGAGGCAGCCAGGGCAACCACAACCCATCCTAGGGCAAGGCTTCTGCTTCCCCTAGCCCAGCCTAAAGCACCAAACCAAGTAACAAAAGAGAAATCACAGCACAGGACTTCCCTTCCTCCTTGCTAGTTTAAAGGTTCATGAGATATTTAATTTTGTTTTGCAGAAAGCCCCTTGGGGGTTGGTTTACATCTATGCTGCAGCCCCAAAGCTGTATTCTCAGCTTTGGCACCACAACAGCAAGGACAAAATTGAAAAGGAAGATTTTAGAGTGTGAAAGCTGAGCTCCTTGGGCTGTCACAGGCCTCCAGCGTCTGCAGTTTGAGGCAGCATATGCTGCAAGGCTTGTGAAAGCTGCTGCGAGAGATCTGTGTTTTCCAGCAGACTGTCCAGCCTGGGGACACTGCACTCAGCGCTTGCCTCTTGACAAGTGACGGTGAACAGCACTGATTCAGAGAGACAGCACAAGGCACACAGTGCTTCACGTGGTCTCCGGCAGCTGGGCCACCCAGGTTTTAACCATTCTTTGACTTTTTCCACCCAAAGACAGAACCATTCAGGTTGGACCTTACAGATCACCTAGTCCCAACCCCCTTCTATGAGCAGGGACACCTCCTCACTAGATCAGGTTGCTCAAGGCCTCATCCAACCTGGCCTTGAACACCACCAGGGATGGGGCAGCCACCACGTCTCTGGGCAACCTGTGCCAGTGTCTCACCACTCTCACAGGGAAAAACTTTTTTCTCACATCCAACCTAGACTTTCCCTCCTTCAGTTTGAACCATTATCCCCTGTCCTATCACTGCAGCTTCTAACACAGAGTCCCTCTCTGGCTCCCTTGTAGGCCCTTCAGATATTGAAAAGTTGCTCCAAGGTCTCCACACAGTCTTCTCTTCTCCAGGCAGAACAGCCCCAACTCTCTCAACCTGTCCTCCCTGACAGGGGAGATGCTCCAGTCCTCTTATCAACTTCATGGCCTCCTCTGGACTTGCTCCAACAGTTCCATGCCCTTCTTATGTTGAGGACACCAGAACTGTGTGCAGTAGTCCTGGTGGGGTCTCACAAGAGCAGAGGGGAAGGACCACCTCTTTTGACCTGCTGGCCACACTCCTTTTGATGCAGCCCAGGATTCGATTGGCAAGATCATCAAGTCCAAATCGTGACTGATCACCACTTTGTCAGCTAGTCCAGAGCACCAAGTGCTACACCCAGTCGCTTCTTGAACACCTCCAGGGATGGAGGAGACACACAGCAGGAGAGAGGTTTAAAGTCTGGTTCACCTGTGTGGCAGGGCATTTTCTGCCAATCCCAGGGAGCTTTACCACAGCCAAGCACCACTATGCACGCATCCCAGCAGGATCTGCTGAGGAAAGTGCTGGCAGAGCAATCAATGTAATACATTCAAGGCAATGAGAGCCTTTAGGAGAAATCTGTGGTGTGATTAGGAATATTACCCATGTAGCTAATAATTACTGAAGATGTCTCTCTCCTTCACAGTTCATTTCCACCTTACCCTTTCCACTGAATAAAGGTGTTACCTACGGATGTTATTTGCTGTTTCATACTCTGCTGTAATAGGCATTATTGCCACTTATTTGAGAGCATGCAAAGGTGTGTCCATGAGGAAGATAAAATTGGGTCCTGAGCCAGAATTCCTGCCTGGAGCAGCTAAGCAGAGGAGGTTTTTCAGAGGCACTGATTTTTACATAAACACTATTTGTAGCCTTCCCCTCTTTGCACAGCGCGGTCTCAAATGAGCAGGGTGACATCAGTGTGGCAAGGGCGGGTTGTGACAGAAGCCATGCTATGGAAAGCTGCATCAGCACACCGGGCATAGACAGAGAAGAAAGGAGTTGGAATGAGGATGATGGGATCCACTCCACCTTTGCTTGCTTCCATGAGCAAGAGTCCTGCTAGGTGTGAAATTACTAACTATTACATGCCAGTACAAAATAAAAAAATTCATTAAATCATAAATCTTTTGGAAAGGGGATCTACTGGGGAGATTATATTCGCTTTTCATGGACATGTTAATTCAATGGTGGCATATCATGTTCTCTGCGGGGGAAAGAGACATATTGTTTTAAAGTATGATATTTAGAGCAGCACTTTAGGAAGGAAAGCAAATATAATCTTGGCAAGGAAAACCGGCTGCATGAGCACTGAGGAAGAGACACTAAACACAGGGCCCAAGTTCCAGCTGCCGAAAATCAGCGTAGCTTGACTGGATTTCTTGGAGCTAAGCCCATGCATGGGAGCTGAGACTGAAGGTCACCTCCATCTAGTCACAACTCTTTGAAAATGTTAAGTAAATGAACACAAAGGGTAATTTTTTTACGGAGCCCATTGTGAACAGTCACTGTTTGCCCACTAGTGAACCAATGGCAGGTGACAAGACACAGACATCATAGCTGCTTTCAGTGTGATGTTTGTTGGCTGGGAACTATCTGGCCATCTCCTTCTGCATTGCCTTCAGCTCAGCAGTGGAAATTGCCAAGCTCTCCTGACTCGAGGTCCGGCCAGACACTCACAACCTGGGGAAAACTAGATAGCCAGCTGCAAAACATGGGCTTACCACAGCCCTCCCTCAGCTGCTGCCCAGCCTAGTCTCCATGTGTGCCTGGACTCCCTTCTCCAAGAGGCTCCAGTTCTACTGTGGCACAAGCCCAGAATCACCTGCAGCAGACTGACACCTTTCTCCTGCCTAATCTGCAATCAGATTGAAGCCAATAAACACCTCCCTCCTCAAGGGACCTTACCTGACAGACATCTGAGAAGCACCCTGCACACAGCCAGCCACAGCAGTGGGACGAGGTCTGCTCACAACAGGCAACTTCCACACAGTGCTGGGGAGGGGTTGGTGCCATGGACCCCTTCCACAGCTATAGTCACACTCCATCTTTGTCTTCCCACCTCTCTCCTGACCCCACAAATCTTGTGTTCCTTTGAAATAGGACCATCCCTCCTCCCTTTCTCCCTCCACACATTTAACATGGTGGTCAGGTCAGCTCCATGGGTGATGCAGGTTTGAATGTCTTCCAGCTTGGCTCCCGGTGTGAAAGACACCAGGACAAAATGCCAACCCACTGTGCACATTCTCCATTCACTCATCCTGTGCACAAGTCTCCTGCAAGTCTCACTGTCGCCTGGAGTGTATCTTCCCTCATAAGCAACCTGTGGATTGTAGACAAAACCACATGTAGACCCGAGCTCAGAACAAATCACACACCACAACATGCACAATCCCAATTGTTGTTCTGCTCTCACAACAGCTACGAGAAGGTCTTCAGCAATCCTATAAGTTGCTGTGAAGTAATTCTTCATGCACGTTCTTCCTCTGTGATAACTCACCCCCCAAAATAGTGTATTGCAGAGGAACAAGGGGAGAAGACAGGTTAACCTAACTGCACCAGATAACCGTTGAGCAGCTCTTGCTCCTTAAAACAATTCATGCCCATTTGACCATGTCACACTCTCAGCCAGCTCAGGCACAGATAACTTGACCCATCAGAAAAGATGGGATTTGCTTATCACCCAGATTGCATAGGACACTCCACATAAGAGAGCTCACACATGCAAATTCCTCCTGGATTTCCCGCTTTCCTCCTTCCTTTTGCCCAGCAATCTCGCTGACAACTTTCCCATCCATCCCAATGAGGTGTGAAATTTGAAGCATCACAAAACTGCACACGGGGCTGTTACTAGGTAATTAAGTGACTAGATGAAATAAAAAAGGGCTGGTGAAACATTAACCACAAACAGTCAAACAACAAAGTCAGTGCACACAGACCACAAAGACTCAATGCTGCATTAAGTCAGGTGTACCTTAGTTAGGCATTTGTCATGTGTATTTGATACCTGCTCAAGATGAAAAATGCTACTAAGGCTCTATTTTTCCCCATACCTGGGCCAGGTTCCCAGTTGAAACAAGCAGTTTATACCAGCCAAACACTGGGACAATTTCAGTCTCTGTAGCAACCCTTGTTGCTGGGGTCTTTAACACTGGCCTTAGGTGCAAGGCACACTGGCAGCAGCTCATGGCTCAACGCTGTAGGAAGCCAGAGGTCTCAGACTACTCAAATTACCCAATGAGAGCAGAAGGAGAAGGCAGTCTGGGCTTGAGCTTCTGTCCAGGGCCCCTGAAAAGTTCATCCTATCTGATTACCCCACTTCTTTTCTTCATTTTTTTTTTTCATAGAAGAAATAAACAGTCCTTTGTACCAAACATAAGGCTGCCTTCTTTTGGAGGAAGATTTATCATCCAGGATAAATCCATGAGTTCATTCCATTTTGTTCCAGTCCTTCAAAGCAGTGTTTTTCACATCATGATGCAATATCAGTGGGTTCTGCCTCTGTGCCAGGCAGTCTCCAAAAGAGATCCCACTTTTTTCCTTAAAAAGAAGTAACAAAAGGATGCAGATCATCTCATCAGTTGCTTGAAGCCTGCACAGCAAATTCCACACATGCATATTAGAGCCATGCAAACACATCCATAAGGAGCTAGGACCAGCTTCCTCTCAGACCACAACACCAATGGGGCTTTCAGCAACTTGGTCTAGTGGGAGATGTCCCTGCCCATGGCAGGGAGGTTGGAATGAGATGGGCTTTAAGGTTTGTTCTGCCCAAATCATTCCATGATTCTATGCTGTGACCTTGTCTCAAGAAGAGAAGTGACTGATGGATGACAAAACCTGCTATGAGTTGTCTCAGGAGAGAACCCAGCTCTGACATAAGAAGGATTGCTCAATGTCTTCCCCACACCAACAGGGACTCCGTTGTACTGAGCCAAAACCTTGAACTCATTACAATGTCACTCTGTCTTTGGATCCAATATCCTGTGGGGGAATCTTATGGGAATGCATTTTGGTTCAGACTTGGGTCATGAAGAGTTGACTTGACCTGAAAATAAATCCAGGCAATCTCAAGCTGAAGAGCTATTGACTACTGTTTGCAATACAATAAAGTGAGGAGATCAAACTTGGCTGAAAGCCAGGGCTAACATAAATCCAAGGAGAAAGGGGAACAAGAAAATTCATTCACCACCGTGACAAAGGGGACATTTTTTGCATTGGCAGAAGTCGGAGCAGGGAGTGAAAGCACTTCCCAGCCAGCACTGTTAGTGTCCCATATGGTGAGTGTGTGCTATTGAGCTGCACTGATATCCCCACCAGACTGGCCATCAGATAAGAGGTACCCGACCAGGTATGTGTGTGAAGAAGGGGGGGGCTTTTTTTCCCCAGTTTTAATGTCACTTAGCAGGAGCTCCTTTGCTCCTGCTAAGTGACATTAAAACATTTACACAGGGCAGCTTTTGTGAGAGGTGTTTTATATGAATGCCCAAGGAAAGGCCTCAGTGGCCATGGTTTGAGCACTATAGTGTGCACGTGTTGCGGGATACGGACCACGAGAAATGCTAGCTGCACTCGCTGCAGCTCCAGAATGAAATCTGCTCATGCTAAGGAGAGTTGTACCACCACCTTCACTGAAGCTAAGTCTTTCTCCTCTCCCAGGAGCTTGTATAATATTGGTTGGATAAAGTAAGGTTTAATTCAGCTGATATTTCCCAGGTCTGTACTGCAGGAAGACCATTCCCCTCTGACTCTCATCCTGTCCAGGCCTCAGATCCAGAAGCAACAGTTTGACTCACCAGCCGTTTGCCCCCTTCAGTAAATTTTCCAGATTCCCAACATGCCTGAACAGGCTCCCCAGGGAAGTCGTCACAGCACCAAGCCTGACAGAGTTCAAGGAGTGTTTGGACAATGCTCTCAGGCACATGGTGGGATTCTCAGGGATGTCCTGTGCAGGGCCAGGAGTTGGACTAGATGATTGTTATGGGTCTATTCCAGCTCTGATTACCTTGTGATTCTGTCAGCATGGTTGGTTGTTCAGCAAACATTCAGGAGGATCCTCTGCCCACTCAACAGATAAACCACAGTCATTTGGTAACTTTATGCAAGCTAAAACATTCACAGCAAAGTTGTCCTACAAGGACCTAATATATGCATCCTCCAGAACAAGCTGTGCAGAATCACAAGATCTAGTGATCCTCCAACAGCATCTTTTCATATGCCTGCTAAGCATCCTCAGAGCTCTCCTCAGTGTGAGCTTGTGCATCTCCAACCTAGAGCAGCTGGTTCATCTCAGGATAAGTACTACATGCAGTTTAGCCCTTCTGCTGGCATTCATTATCCACTCCATTCCACAAGAAAGATCTGCTCAAATCCCTCTTGTTTTCCTGGAAAAAGCTGAGCAGAGTAGCTGCTTTCAGGAGCTGAAGGCAGCCTCTGTGGGAAGATGAGTGCCACATTCCCCATTGGAGTGCAGCTATTTCTAAACACAGCTCAGGGAAAACTGCATATTTGGGTTTTTTTATTGCACTAAACCCCATTTTATGAACCAACTTGCACTCTAATGTAGATGATGCCTTTGTTTATAGAATAAATTATGCTGTTTCTTCCCATCTCCCACTGTGATTGCACGATTCCTGGTCAGACTGTATCATGTTTGATCTAAGAATGTATAAACTCCATTAAACAAAGCTGCGATAGAAAGTAGAATAATAAGTCAAGACTCCAGCCTCTCACAGGAAAAAAAAAGGTGAGTTGGACAAAGTAGCATGCTGAGAGAGCCTGGGAATCTTTCAGATGAAATAAAATATTTTAAGAGGGTCTCAACATTGAAACTCAGCATTTCACATCTGCAGCTATTAAAACCGAGAGGAACTTCACCCCAACTCGAATGAAATTTTGACAAATAGGGATTTCTTTTAAAACTGTGTGAAAATTAGCACTTTCACTTGCAATTAGCAGCACCACAGCCCTGCTCACACTTCTGCTCCAGGAACAAGTGGCACGTGAATATTCACAGTCAAGCAATGTCATCTCACAGAAACTTTCTAGTGCTGGGAAGGTCTTCATGTGTCTCTTCCAGATCAGTAATGACAGTAGAAAGGCACAGATCAGTCTCCCCACCATAGTTTTACAGGCAGCTGCTCAGCCACTGCTCATCTCAGAGAGCTCTGGAATAATCATAGAATGGTTTGGGTTGGAAGGGACCTTAAAGACCATCTTGTTCCACCCCCTGCCATGGGCAGGAACACCTTCCACTAGACCAGGCTGCTCCAAGCCCTATCCAACCTGGTCTGGAACACATCCAGGGATGGAGCAGCCACAGCTTCTCTGGACAACCTGTGCCAGTGCCTCAGCACCCTCACAGGGAAGAATTTCCTCCCAATATCCCATCTAACCCTGTCCTCTGTCCTGTCCCTCCAGGACCTTGTCCCAGGTCCCTCTCCAGCTCTCCTGGAGCCCCTTTAGGCACTGGAAGGGGCTCTAAGGTCTCCCTGGAGCCTTCTCTTCTCCAGGCTGAACACCCTCAGCTCTCCCAGCTTGGCTTATTTCAGTGAGTGATGGATTACCTGGATAGCTGCATCTACAATCAGTAAGTGGCCACAATACCCTCACAGCGAAGAATTTCTTTCCCGATCTCCATTCCAACCATGGTCTCTGTCAGTGGGAAACCATTCCCACTTCTCCTGTCCTACAGTATGTCCTTGTAAAATCACTTCTCATCTAACCTGCAGTGCAGTGAGGATTTGCACTGCTGATGCAGGCCTAGGGATTATACATGTGGAAACACAAGGATTTTTTAATGGGCACATCTTTCCCTCACGAAAGATATCCATCTTCACAGGAGCTCTACTTCTCAACCCCTGCCTTCCCTGAGACATACTTTTCAGGACCATCTTCATGCTCCTTTTCAACAGGCAATTCTATCTAGAACTGTAAAAACATAAGGAAAACCAGTCCTGGAGACTTTCCAGCCATCAGCAGAGGTGCCAGTGAGCAGAAGGTCTGCACAGGCTTTTATGCACTCCTTGCCCCTTTTCTGCTCAGGTCATTGCAGTCACAGTATGTGAGTCCTTTCTGCACAGCATGGCATCTCACACCAATAACACTAACTGGAAAAGAGAGAGAATTACTGATTTTAATACCTTAGTCTTGATGGAGAGGGAGTCAAGCAGTTCTTCAATGCAGCTAACAGTCTTCAGCTTAAAGCTGTGGCCATTTCAACTCTGTCTCTCCTGACTGGTGTAATAAAGCATAAAGAAGGACAAGAAATGCGAGGAAGGGATGACACTAAGGAGAAGGGGGTGGAAGAACTCCTGGTACAACCTCATGGATAGTCAGATTTCAAAGCCCCTAGCAAAGCAATGAAAGCCTTACAAACACAAAAACGTTTCGAGGTCAGTTACCAACCAGATCCAGAGCAGAGGCTCTGCCTAGAACTTTACAAATCCAAGTGAAATGTCATTCCTTAGTGGTGTCCCATCCTCAAGCCAGTCTGAAGTCATCCCCAGAATCCGATGGGTGGTGTTACATGACGCATTGGAGAGCCAAAGAAGCCACCCTGCTCCACCCTTTGCAGGAAGGGTGGACCATCCTCTCCTCCTTCTGCAAGACCTTTCCTTTCCAGGGTCTGCTCCTGCACCTTTCAGCTGCACCAAGGCACAAACCAACAAGGAAGTAACTGTTTTCCTACCATGATATTACTAGCACTGTCAACGAGAAAAAAGAGATTCCCTGAGGCTCTTTTCCACTCTCTAAATAGAAAAAAAATGTTGTTCTCCACCAGAACAGCTTTGAAATGAAAGAAATCTGGAGCTTATCTCCAGTCAATGGGCATAAATCGGTGAAGCCCTTTCTGTCCACAAGGAAGGCAGGAGAGCGGAAAGCAGAGAAACATGCTCCTCGGAGTTTAAAATATTCATTTAAAACTGGATGCCAGGAAGGTGAAGGAAAATAATGTTTGAAAGAAGAGGCTGGCTATTTAAGGGATGGAAAGACAGATTGTATTTACAGGGTCATGGGATAAATTTAATATGTCTCATCTGAAACAAACTGAGAGGCAATTAGGCACTCAAAATGAAACAAACCATTTATTAACTCTTGCTTGGAGTATCAGAGGAAATTCAGTTCTAAAAGCAGATAAGATGCAGATAGCTCTGGAAAATGCCTTCTTGCCCTGCAGAGAATTTTAGAAGGATGAATCAGGTACTAGAGTTATTGCTAGAAGTTGTTTTGCTTGGCTGTCCCAAAAAAGGAAACAAATAAACAACTTTAAAGAACCCGAACAACGCCTTGTAATCCCTGATGGGAACTGCAGGCTAGTCCTGGAAAACTCTCTGGCCCATCAATAGAGATGGTGGGGAGTGTTCCAACAGGCAGAGTTTGGATAGAAAAAAAAGTTTTCTGCAGAAGAAAAATGTTGGGTTTCACAGAAATATTTCAGTTTTCCAGCAGGACAAAAATTAAAGCAATGATGTCTTAATTTTCAGGCAAGGTTAAGTCATCATTTGGTCTAGATCAGCTGCTACTCCCCACCCTTTGTGGGTGAAGCTTTCTGCTGGGGCTCTGTTAACATGATTCATCCAACCCTCTCCCAGGAGGGACATTGCTTTATTGGCATCCCTCCTGTAGCCTGAGAAACACAGTCCAGCCAGAGGAGAACGGAGGCAGCTGCTCCAGGCTCTTACACAGAAACAGGAGGACTTAATCATGTTCTTGACACGAAAAAGATACATTTGGTTTTGAAGCCAAGCTGGGATGCTGGGAGTGGAGATGCTGATGTCAAGCACAGCAGTGCAGTCAGCACACACCCACAGCTGGCTCCAGAAGCAAGGGAGGTGACTGATGGATGATTACAAGGAGACAGGAGACAGAGCTGCGAGTAGCAGGATGGCTACCGAGCCAGCTGCAACTTCTGCCAGTCAGTCTAAACCCTCCAGATCCCCAAATGAGCTATTAATGGCCAGATGGATGAAAGGGAGGGCAAAAGGCACTTCCAATCGGTCTGCAAGATCTTCAGCAAGCAGTTAATTGTTCAAGGCAAGAGGCACACACAACAAGGATGACTGGCCTTGCAAACAGACCTTGCATATGCTTTGGGGGCCTTCCTGGTTTATCAGGGCAGGCATTTAGCCCAGAAAGCCAATCCAATCCTGGGCTGCATCAAAAGGAGTGCGGCCAGCAGGTCAAAAGAGTTGATTCTTCCCCTCTACTCTGCTCTCATGAGACTCAGGAATACTGCACACAGTTCTGGTGTCCTCAGCATAAGAAGGACATGGAACTGTTGGAGCAAGTCCAGAGGAGGCCACAAAGTTGCTTAGAGGACTGGAGCATCTCCCCTGTGAAGACAGGCTGAGGGAGTTGGGGCTGTTCCGCCTGGAGAAGAGAAGACTGTGTGGAGACCTCAGAGCAACTTTTCAATATCTGAAGGGCCTACAAGGGAGCTGGAGAGGGACTCTGTGTTAGGAACTGCAGTGACAGGACAAGGGGGAATGGATTCAAACTGAAGGAGGGAAAGTCTAGGTTGGATGGGAGAAAAAAAAGGTTTTTACTCTATGGCTTGTGAGACACTGGCACAGGTTGCCCAGGGACGTGGTGGCTGCCCCATCGCTGGTGGTGTTCAAAGCCAGGTTGGATGAAGCCTTGAGCATCCTGATCTAGTGAGGAGGTGTTCTGGCCCAGGGCAGGGGGGTGGGACTAGAAGATCTGTAAGGCCCATTCCAATCCTCAGATTCTATGATTCTATGATTTTGGTTTATCCTGCAACATTTGGGCATGAAGGACTGATTAGCACAGACAGGTGTTTGGGTAGCAGGGACAGCCAGCCACAGTGGGGCAAACATCTGGTGCCCATGACCACTCAGGTCAGAAGAAATTCTTGTGTGAGTGAGGACACACCAATAGGTCATAAGCAAAACAGGAATCAATTTAGGGCAGTCCCTGGGACTCATTATTGGTCTCACAAGTGTGCACAGTATGTTTGCTCCGAGCAAAAGGTACTGCTCACTGTGTTTGGGCTGTAACTATCAATAACACTTTGTGATGGCCCAGGAGTTCAGGGCAGGTCAACACGCCACAAACAATTCCTCTGCTCCACCATGCTCAGCTTCCACCATGTATGTATTTACTCCATGTATTTACTCCATGCCCTGAGCAATATGACCACAGTTAGTTCTGCATCAGCTAATACAGGCAGACGGGGGAATGCTGATGGTATCTCAACCCCTCAAGACTTGTTTTGTCAAAGAACCACCATGTCCTGCCTTACCTACATGGATTTGGTGGCACTCAGTAACTGCACCTGGAGGAGCAGTGAGCTAGAAACACCAACATGGAGCCAGAAATGAAGCCTATTTCTCTATGTTTACTTACTGAAGAGCAGTGTCTTGGCCTTCCCGCCCAAAACCCCCTTATCTTTGTAAGGCTTCAACTAGCCTTACATCCCCGTAACAAATACACAGAGAACTTCAATAGGGGAATGAGGCAAGGCTGAGTGGCTGAGAGTATTCTCAAGGCCAGTGAAGTCAATAGAGCAAATTTTATATTGGGTTTCTCTCAAATAATGTAAAAAAGCCATTTATTTTTTCTCAAGAAGTATCTAGGATGAGATAACCCTCCTCTCACCAGCAAGAGGCTTTTCATCCTGTCGTAGTTTAACCCCAGCCAGCAGCCAAGAACCATGCAGCCACTCACTCACTCCTCCACCGATGGGATGAGGGAGTGAGTCAGAAGGGTAAAAGCTACAAAAACTCATGGGTTGAGATAAAGACAGTTTAATAGAGAAAGCAAAAGCTGCACACACAAGCAAAGCAAAACAAGGAATTAATTCACTGCTTTCCAAAGACAGGAGGTGTTTAGCCATCTCCAGGAGAGCAGGGCCCCATCACGTGTAATGGTTCCTTGGGAAGACAGACGCCATCACTCCAGATGTCCCCCCTTCCTCCTTCTTCCTCCCACCTTATATACTGAGCATGATGTCCTATGGTATGGAATATCCCTTTGGTCAGTTTGGGTCACCTGTCCCCGCTGTGTCTCCTCACAGTCTCCCATGCATCCCCAACTTCCTTGCCAGTGTGGCAGTACAGAAAGCAGCAAAGGCCTTGACTCTGTGTAAGCTCTGCTCAGCAGTAACAAAAACATCTCTGCATTATCAACTCTGTGTTCTGCACAAAACCCAAACATAGCCTCATACTAGCCTCTATGAAGAAAGTTAACTCTACTTCAGCTCAAACCAGCACAATCCTTTGCATACATCTGGTCATTGAGGTCTTCTCCAAGTCACACCTGAAACTTCACAGTTTTGGATAGCTGCTCTTGGAATCCTTTAGGACCTGATGCTACCAGCTCAACATCAAACAGCCTATCAGGTACTTAAAGAGAAAGAGGAAAAAACAACATTACTGATAGTCAAAACATGGCTCTGCTGAAGATAAACAAGTGTATGGCTGAGCCATCCGAGGTTAGACCTGGACAAACCCATTGTTATAACCAACTGTAAAGCTCTGTAGTTTTAACTGATTGCATCCACAGAGCATGACACACTGAGAAAAGGAATTGCCTTGCACAGTAAAACCTGAGCTGCTATTTGCTTCCATGGCTGATAGTCTCACCACCAGCAGTACTTGGCAAAGACAGTCCTCTCCACAAAGCCCCCAGTGGGGGCCCCAAGAAGAGGATTCAAGAAGCAAAACTACCACGTTTATAACCTTTTCAGGAGCTTCAGTGGCACAAACTTCCACATAGGTTCAGGAAACTCTTAGACTTCTTCCCACCTTCCTTTTCTCCTTCCTGCAGACGATACAAGGGTTTTCACGTGACCCTGGTGCATGTCAGTGCCATCTGTAAGGACCCTCATTCCTGGGTATTCAGAAACATTTCATTGCACAGCTGAAAAACATGAGAAGAAATAAATTATGGAGCATCTTGAGCAATCATGCGCTCCCATGAGGCGCTTAAGATACTCATATGAATAATTTACAGCTGCATTACAAAATCCCTTGTTCTTTAAAGTGATGCTGATGCTGCAGAAAAGTATAAATCAATACTGCAGAGGGCTTTCAAATCTGCTGTTGCTTGGGGTTTATGAGAGGGCTATCACGTCCAAGTTAAATGTAGGGGTTGCATGCCTACAGACCAGCTATGTTCTTCCCTTCTGTGGGCTTTAGGCTGTCAAATCAGCTGCAGAAATAGCTTCAAAAAAGGTTCAGATGTAGGCACACCCCAAGAACCTGAGAAATCGTGCCTGTTCTTAGAGACACAAAGCCATCTGAACTACTTCTCCAAAGCTTTAACACATGGAGAATCTAGGCTTCTGGTGACATGGAGCTACTGGCAGCTGCCCAACTCATTATGCCCAGCCATCCTTTGAAGGCTATCATTTTGTGAAACAGAAATCAATGCCCCACACACTGCTCCAAGCTGAGCCCACGGGTCAGGACATTGTATCACCGGCAAAGCAAAGAACGAAGGGGCACAGTGGCAGGCACAGCCAGTTCCCCCTCGGTGCAGGATAACTTGCAGGGAGGAAGCACAGTGCTGCTTGATCCTGCAGTATAGAGCGAAGGAGGGCAGCCAGGACCATAAAACCTTCAGGTTACTGCTGCACACCTAGGGAGCACCAGGAAGCCTGGATTGCAGCCCCTCTGGGCAAGCACAAAGGCAGATGCTGCTGAAGGTGATTTGCCATCACCCTCTGTGGCCAAGCTGATGTCATCCACCCAGTGTCAGACCCATGACTGTTACAAGCACTGCCTCACTCAAACCCAACAATAACTCCATACAGGAGCATTCCTTTATCAGGAGAACATCAAGTCACACAGGTGTGCTGGTTTGAGCTGGAGTAGAGTTAACTTTCTTCATAGAGGCTAGTATGGGGCTATGTTTGGGTTTTGTGCAGAACACAGAGTTGATAATGCAGAGATGTTTTTGTTATTGCTGAGCAGAGCTTACACAGAGCCAAGGCCTTTGCTGCTTTCCGTACTGCCACACTGGCAAGGAAGTTGGGGATGCATGGGAGATTAGGAGGAGACACAGCTGGGACAGGTGACCCAAACTGACCAAAGGGATATTCCATACCATAGGACATCATGCTCAGTATATAAGGTGGGAGGAAGAAGGAGGAAGGGGGGACATCTGGAGTGATGGCGTTTGTCTTCCCAAGGAACCGTTACGCATGATGGGCCCTGTTCTCCTGGAGATGGCTGAACACCTCCTGTCTGTGGGAAGCAGTGAATTAATTCCTTGTTTTGCTTTGCTTGTGTGTGCAGCTTTTGCTTTCTCTATTAAACTGTCTTTATCTCAACCCATGAGTTTTTGTAGCTTTTATCCTTCTAATTCGCTCCCCCATCCCGTTGGTGGGGGAGTGAGTGAGAGGCTGTGTGGTTCTTGGCTGCTGCTGGGGTTAAACCACGACAACAGGAAATGCACCTTTAAGTGAAGCTTTTTAATATTGATCACCCTCAGGAATCTGGGTGTGCAATGGATAAAAAAAGGCTTTAACCACATCCAACAGGATCATTGTTGTCCAAGTCTTTGGATCTCTTTGTTGCCTTCTCAAGACTCTACACGGAACCGCTGAGCTTGTACCCCTCAATGCTGGAGGCTGGCTCCAGCCGCTTTTCATCGCTGTCTAAGAAATTATCACAGGAGACATCATGCAATTAGGCCTCAAAAATGGGGATGTCAGTCCTCCAGGGGAGCTAAGCCGGCTTCATGAAAGTGAGTTTAGCCTTTGCTTTCACTGCACAAGGTGGTTTTTTACCCTGAGGATTTATATCAAAGCAAGACAGTAGTCAAGACACAGCAAGCCACTGTAGTGGCTTTGTAGCTTATCAAGGTGAATGTCAGTGGAAAAAAAAATCTCAGAGGTGACCAGGCACAGAGATGGACATCTAAAGTTACATACTTTGGTACAAGAAAAATAAAAAACCCACCCCTATGTTTTTAGTAAAAGCAAACCTGGTCTGTCTCAGCAACAGGACTCCATTTAGGAGCATAATGAGGGGCACGCTGTTCCTCCTGCAGACCAAAACTTCTCTCAGGATCCACCGTCTGCACAAACAGCCTGGATGAGCACAGCCCGTCCCAGGGACACGCTACCTTTCAGTCCCCATTTCCAGTTCCCTCACAGATGGCCTGGGGAAGGGTTTGTTTTCAAGGCGATATTTCTGAGGGCAGCTCCAGCGTCTCATAGGATTTGAGGGACACACTGCAAGCTGCTGATCCTGTGCGCAAGGAATAGCAGGGGAAGGATGTATAGGGATAATATTTGTACTGAATGTATACTTTTCAAGAGTGTGCCTCAAACCCAGCTGTGTAAGCAAAGTGAGTAAGGAGAAGTATCTCTGGTGAAGCCTAGCTCTGCAGCACATCAGCTGCAGGTCAGCTCAAGAGCACGGATGGTTGACAAAGGAAATTCAAGGTTCTGGATAGCACATTCATCTTTCCTGCTCCTTCCATTCCTGACCCTCCCTGATCTCTGCAATCTTTCAGCTTCCAGAACAAGCACAAGGCATCCCCCCCAAAAAAAAATCCTGCTATGACTGCTTTGATCCCTACTGAACTCAGGCTGCTGCATGCAGCACATTCAACTGACCTGGACAGGAACTAGTGCCCCAACGAGATCTACCATCCAAATCAAGACGATGCCCCCATTTCAGCAGCCACCTTTCACTCAGTCCATGTTGAAATCCCAAGGCTGACAAGATCAAGGAGACGAGACAGGAATTGTCATTTCACCACTTCCCTTAGCATCTTCCTCTAAAAATCTTAAGGCTTCTTACACAGCCAAAGCACCTCTTGCATTTTCTCTGGTCAGGAAAAGCAGCAACAAACAGAGATGGAGAAGAATCAAAGCTTTCAAAAGCTGCAGCTGACATAGCCAACTGGATAGATCCAAGCCATTCCTAAATAAAAGCACCCAGAAGGCAAACAGTTCCATCCAGAGGAAAAAGAACTGCACCTTGCATTTTGGATGGGCTGGACTCTTACAGCAGATATTTTCACAGGCAATTTAGGCCTATGCAACAGCTGCTTACCTAGACCACCTGTCACTCCTCCAGCTATCCAGGCATCCCAGAAATCGTGGTCCAATCCTTCATTTTTCCTCCTTATACGGCACTTATTCCAAACTGAAGACAAAGAAAAGCTGAAGTTCTTTCAGCTTGAATGACTGCAGGGTTTGACTGCAGAGGTTTTATCCAAAACATTTCCTATGACCTTCCTCACTCAGCACAAGAGGGCTGAGCTTGTAATTTCTGATAGTGCTTTATGGCTTTACTGTGGCTCTGAAATGAAGACATCATCAAATAAGCTACTCTTAATTCCTTTCTTCCCTATGTTCAGGGCAGACAACAGGATGAATCAAAATAAAAATTTAAGGTAAAACTCATATTTAGCTTTGTGCAGGGGTAAAGCTCTTTACTGCTGGACATTTTGACCCAGACATTCCCTTACTGTGGCTGATCCAAATCTGAAAACTTCCTTTCATTTTAGACTGAATATGAACTGCCAGTGACACAGAGGATAAAACATTTGTGATATGCCCATCCCTTCTGCCCCACACCAATCTGCAGAAATTGTCAGAACACAAGAGAGAAAGTGAAAAATTAATTATTGGGTGAACTACAATTAAGTTGTGGCTTTCTCTTCACTCCCAGAGCTGTATTACGCAGATTTTATTTGATGAAATCAATTATACAGCATGCTGGAGACAAGTCAGTGAATTAGCTTTGCTTATGCTAATGCTTATGACTTGAAGGTGGTTTTGCCTGGAAGAGAAATGGGAAGAAGGTGTGGTATTTAATGTGATTTGCCAAGGAATGTGTCTCGTTATTCCAGGAGGGGAAGGTGGGTGCAAGGAGGAAAGCTGAGGGCAGAGCTCCTCACGACCATCACCCTTTGCATCTGGATTCAAGTCCCTGCACAGTACTCATTTGCTCATGTATTTTTCCAAAGCCCACAGTGCTCCAGTTTCTTTGATATTTTCAACACTGGGAGGGGTAGGGAGATGTCAATACCTTCTGGAGATTTTGTTTGGGGTGGTTTAGTCCCTCACTGGACTAACTCTCGGCTTTATTATTTCCAGTTCCAGTTAATATAATACCAGAACTAGAATACTGCAAAAGGGTATGACAGAGACAAATCTGTTTGTGCAAGCAGAGAGTAATTGCTTTCCTCACAGGTGTGAATTGTCTTTTCTGGAATCCATCCAGAGGGACCTGGACAACCCGGAGAAGTGGCCCATGGGAATTTCATGAGGTTTAACTAGACCAAGTGCAAGCTGCCGCACCTGGGACAGGGAGATCCCCAATACCAATCCAGGCTGTGGATGAACAGATGGAGAGCAGCCCTGGAAAAAGGCCTGGGGGGTGCGGGTAGGTGAGAGGTCAGACATGTCCCAGCCATGTGCAGTGGCACTCAGAAACGAACCATCTCTTGGGCTCATCCCCACAGCATGGGCAGCAGGTGAGGGAGGGGATCCTGCCCCTCTGCCCCCCCAGGTAAGACCACACCTGCAGTGCTGCCTCCAGTTCTGGGGTCCCAGCATGGGAAGGACATGGACCTGTTGGAGTGAGTCCAGAGGAGGCAGCAAAATGATTAGAGGAATGGAGCAGCTCTCCTGTGAGGAAAGGCTGAGAGAATTGGACTTGTTTAGCCTGAAAAAGAGGAGCTTTGGGGTGACCTAACTGTGGCCTTCCAGTGCCTGAAAGAGCTACAGGAAAGATGAAGAGAGACTGTTTACAAGGGCCTGGAGTGACAGGACAAGGGGAAATGGCTTCACAGTGACAGAGAGTTAGTTTAGATTGCAGATTGGGAAGAAATTCTTCCCTGTGAAGGTGCTGAGCCACTGGCACAGGTTGTCCAGAGAAGCTGTGGCTGCTCCATCCCTGGATGTGTCCCAGGACAGGTTGAATGGGGCTTGGAGCAACCTGGGCTGGTGGAAGGCCCACGGCAGGGTGGATTGAATGAGATGATCTTTAAGGCCCCTTCCAGCCTAAACTATTTTGTGATACCTTTCCTCTAAACATGGTGCATCTACCATGAAATGCTAGAGGGACAGATTTTCACAGTTGCCATTAACCAATCTCATCTTGCAATCCTTGGGAACTAATCACCTCTATACAGAAGGGAGAGCTTTCCTGTGCTCATTTGACACTGGACAAAATCAAAGGGAAGTCCAAAGGCTTCACTTGATTTCAGAAGGGCACAATTATCTGCTAATGATGCTGGCTGCAAGGCACATGGTCCCAGTGAGCTGGACATAAGCTTATAAAGCACAACAGTGCTGCTGGCAGGTGCCACAACTCCTTAAAACTTCAGCACTCAGAGGCTGCTAACGAACTGGAGACACTGGCTATGAGAGGGTCTAGTGGTCCCTCACCAGCTGACTAGAACCTATGCACAGAAACCTTTCATAAAGGGAAGAAATTGCCCGAGTGTCCTATTGCAAACCAAGTTTTTGGAGGCTTCCAGCACTGCTTAATAAAGGAACACACTTCCAGAAAAAGAAAAACCAAACAAGCAAAGTCAAACCTGTGGCTTTGTTTGCTTTTGAGCAAAAGAACCACCCCTCAAAAGTGAAACCTATCGTGTGCTTCTCACAGGCAGGATTCCTGTCTCTGCCTCGCTCCTAGACTTTCCTCCACCCAGGGTGGCCTCTGGAGTGTCCTCTGGCCACATGAAAGGCTTTTCACACCCCTCTGTGGCACCAGCCTTTAACACAGCCTAAAAGTCAGATGACGGTTAGATCCCTTCCTGCTGGATCACAGCTCAGTCTGCTCAGCCTTAAGCCTCCAAACGGAGCCTAAATGTCCTGTGAAAAAATCTGGAAATAGAGGCACTTAGGGTTTTAATAAATGGTGATTTACTTAATTTAAAGCTCAACATCAGATTTCTGCTGTACCTAAAGTAAACACCATCCATTAACGGAGGAAACATGGGATTTTTTTTTTCAGGAAAATAAACACACAAGAAGTTTAAAAGCCACAGCCCATAGCTTTCTAAGACTTTTTTCTAATAAATTGTCCATCTACCCATTTTCAGGCATGAAAATGCATCAGACTGGAAAAAAAATGATTGTTCCAGAACTATGCAGCCTCTTACTCCATCATTACAGAAGTGATGAGAAGATAGACAAGTTCATACTGCCCAAGGTGAGACACACCAGGGAAGGTCCTATCGCTTGGCACTGCATAGGTGCCTGTGCCAAGGGCCAGGGCATGTTCAAGTCAGTGAACCAGACAGACCAAGCAGAGTGTGGGGAGCAGGCCTGAGAATGTGGGGGAAATGTAAAAAAACAAAATTAAAAAGGAAAAAACAAAGCTTCCTGATGGGTTTCCCGGCTGATATCAAATACCAACACCAGCTGGTTGCTGGTGGATATAGTCCATACGAAAATGAGACGTCTGGTTTCTGTCAGCCACAGCAAGAGGGAATGGGCTGAGCCCCATAAGAGGGCTGAAGCTGACTGTGGGGAAAGCATTCCTGAGGCAAGCCAACTCCTCTTTCCACACACCAGCAAGGGATACCCGCTTACTGCCGGCCTTTCTGCACTGGCCAAAGATGGCATGTGTTGGCACATGGTGGCCACAGACAGGGAGTGGGCACTCCTGCGTCTCTGACAGCTGAAAGTAACACAAATCCCCACAGAACGCACATTTACACCATCCACAACAGCACTTCCCACAGCTCCCATCCCCATGACCTTTCTGTTGTCCTGCTCCCCCACCTCTGTATGTGAACATTACCTGTAAAATACAGGCTCAGCCAGATCTCCCTGACCTATGCACCATACAAAAATTCCTCCTGCTAACATCAGACATGCTTGAATTAGCAAGGAAATGAAAACAAGTCACAGGAAAGCAGTGGGCTGGGGGAAAGGTGGAGATGGAATGCTAAGCAATCATGTTGAGTCACAGCCAGCCACATCCCATTAGCTGGGTTTTAAGGTTTCCTTGTGCACAAACAGCATCTCTGTAGCTGAGTAGGAATCCTGCAAGCCCAATCCTGCAGCACCTTGGAGTTGTTTGTCCACAGTGCTCTTTCAAGGCATTGGCATCCTGTGGCTGCACATCCCATAGCTCCATGGCTCCACTACTGTTTTGCACCAGGACAGCCCAGATATTACTGAAGGCTCAGCCCTACAAAATCACCACTTTCAAAGGCACTTTACAAAGTTACTGTGCGGCTGGAGAAAGGAGTTCAGAGAGGAATTAATGAATTTTTTTTGGTATTAAAAACTGGAAAGGTTCTGATAAAAGTCATTAAAACTCCTGAAAACAAAACAAGACAACAACAAAGAAATCCCCACTGTTGTTTCCAAAACAAGCTTGTTTTTCCCATTGCTAGTTCTAACACAAACACCAGGAAAGATTCCAGCACTGCTACAAGCAACTCTCTTACCCAGCTCATAAAAATGGCTGAAAGAGAGAAAACCAGCTAATTTTCTTTTCTTCCAATAACTCCTTAACCTCCTTTTGTGCTTGAGCATCCCAGAAACAGCCCAGAGGTGAAAACAAGACTGGCAACCCTCTCTGAAGACTGAGTACATTGAGGCATTTAACAGTTTCTGTGAGTTACCCAAGCAGAACCATAATCCCAACATATTTGCATGTGAAGACTGTCTTCAAAATTATCTGGCCAGTCTAAAACACGACTCTGTAGGAGGCAGAGGGGAACTATCATTTCATAGCTGTGTATTTCCTAGTTCAGGGGGGTATAAAACTATTTCCAGTACTCATTATGCCCTTTTCATTAATGTATATTTAACACTGTGATGTGGGTTAGTGGTTTTTTCATTGTCAATGCTCTTAAAAACCTAATCTCCTCCTCCAGAAGAACAACAACCATGAACAGAAGAGTTGAGATCCTGAACACATAGGTTGGGCAGCAACAGCAACTCTGCAGCAGTCCAAGAAGAAGATAAAAATATCAGTCCTTGGCTCTTGGTAGATCAATTAACTGAGAAACTAGGAGGATTTTCTTCCCAGGACAGACTGTTTGCTCCCCACCACACAAACACTAAGAGTCTCCTATGAGGGGAACTTTCATCCACTGCTCCTAAGCTCTCCAGATCTGATGACCCTGCCATACTCTAGTCTTCAACAAAAGAAATAAAGTTATATGGAAAGAAATAAAGTGACCACCTTTAAAACAGTTCCACAAATTCCAGCCCTGGGAGAAGACGCTCAAGAAACATTAAAGATCAGATTTAAATCCAACTGCTATAATGAAATGCAGAGCTACAGATACAACTCCCTCCTTAACAGACTGGACCAAATTCAAACCTGCTCCGAACCACCCGGAGATGAACCTAGTCCAGTCATGGCTCACATCTCCATTCTTAATGAAAGCTTGTCCATGGTTTGAACCCAGCAACAATTAACCTTGACAGGGTGAGATAAGATTTGAGTTTCAAAGCAGAGACAGTTTACTGAGTTTTTGTGTGTTTTCATGAGGGTTTGATTATTATTTTAATGTAGTTATTTGTGGTTTAGTTTCCCTTTTTTTTGTCCTCCCCTTAATGGTAACATTGAAAGATAAAAGTTTATGCACTCACGGCAGGAGCCAAACGATGGCCAAAGTTCAACCTACCTCCGCCCCATTACGCTTATCGGATACGCTTCCAGACAAGGGGGAATCAGACAAATAGATGCTGTGGATAGTTTTGGCCTGACTCGCCTCAGACTTTTTGGAAAAGGGAGAACTCATTAGGTTCCAAGGAAAGCCAAAAGTAGTTATGAGAGCACTCTTTAAGGGGACTAAAACAAGAAGCCAACTGATCTCTACATACTTCCCATGAGGAAGCCTACAGTCATCCCTAACACTGCTGATAGCCCCCCATGCTTGGCAAGGTTCCCATCCAAACATCTGGAGCTCATCCATAGAGGTACAACTTTGAGGAAGGAGCCTGGCAAAGGTGTTCAGAAAGTAGCTTGGAAGAGGGTTTTGGCTCCCAAGCTTCAGCATGGTTTCACTTGACAACAGAGGGTACAACTCTTGTGCAGACGGTGAGGCTGCTGATGGAACGGGCAGTCGTGAGCTAACTTTAGGCTAACCAGCAGTCACTGCAGACAGCAGCATGTGCATTGAAACCCTCCTGAGAGGCTAAGCAAGCAGTTGGGCACCTTTGTTGGGACCAGAGCTAGTTAAAGCCTGCTCATCTTGTGTCTCCAGGAACAGCAAAGCCACTGTAGCTCCTGCATCATAGAGGAATACCTGCATCCCTTCTGTTCTCACGAGCTGATGCTTTGATCCTGCTGATGTCTTCAGCAGAGCTCCATCTGACTGAGGGCCAGGAGCTTGCTTGGCACCTCCATCTCTCCTTTGAAGGCAACAGTGATATTCACCCTCCTCAAGGGCTGTTAACAAGAGTATGTTCTCTAGTAAGGTGGAAGTGCAGCTCTGAAGCCTCTACGAGAGTTTTTCCACACAATGGAGCCACAGGAGGTCTTTATATAAGAGGAATGAATCAAAGATGGGGAGTGACCTGGTCAAATCAGCTGGGGGAAAAGATGTAGTGGGGAGGTGGGAGAGAGCCAGCACAGTGTAAGCATTGAAGTTTTCTTCCAATGTCCATTGGATAGCAAAGAGCAGTGGCATAAGAGTTCACAGGGGCTCTCAATGTTGGCAAATATCACAAAGAAGGGATTGCCACTTACACTGCCAGAAAATGTGCCATCAGCACAAGAGAAATGCAAATTACAATGTAATACAATGCACAGCTGTATGGAATTTATGTATTTATAGTCTCTTCCAACCCGTGTACAACATTTTTTTTTGCTGCACTTACCCCTGCTTTGCAGTCACTGAAACTAGCATTAAGTTGACCACATGGACTTCTCTTATCCGTGCCTCAACTCAGAGGACACCTTGCTGGAGGTAAGGGGAGCAGGTAAAAAAACCCAGAGGAATGAGAAATGGACAAATTTTAGAGTTATGTGCAATAGAGCACATCACCACCACCCATTGCAGCAATGAAAAGACAACCCAGGTTGAGCTTTTCCTCCCCAACACACACCTCCATGTTAAGATGAAGCTTCCATGTCCTCCCTTCCAGCCGACTCCCATACCTCCTCCCCACAGAAGCCCTCAAAGATGCAACTCATGTACCTTCAAGTGAGGCTCAGTTCTCTCTCACCCACAGCAGCTCCTCAAGACTTTCTCCTGTGCTTTCAGGTATTTTGTTCTTTGTTGGCATGCTATAAGCACACTCAGTTCTCTCCTTAAAATTCCTGCATCTCCCTGGTCTCACGGTAGGAGCAACCACCTACTGTTGATGACCACATTCAGGCAGAACCTGGGAGACCTTTTTTTTCAAAGGGCTGTATTGAGTCCAGGATTGGCATAAGGCTTTTAAAACATATTGCTTTCACTGAGACCACCAGCCAAAGTTAAAGTACAGCCTGTTTTCTAAATAGCAACCCCACAAGGATCTGCTACTAAAATTTAAATGACATGGTCAGGAGACTGGAGTGGGGGGCAGGAGGTGATGTGAGGAGGGCAAGACCCAGGGATGCACCTGGCCAAGCCCAGCAGAAAAGATGGGCCAGGCCATGCAAAACTCAGGCTCCTCCCAGAGCCTGAAATGGTACCAAACCCACAGCTGAATCTTGTCTTCTTTCACATTTTCAGCCACGGGATCAAAGGACAAACACACAAGGGCACAGCCATAGTCTGCAGTCTGACCTGCTCCAGATTTTTTGAACTAACCTGGAAAGCTACGACAAGGACTTGAGGCAAAGAAAAGACACTTCCAATAACACAGAAAGCCAGGTTTTAAAATTGTGTGCATCATAGTTCAGCTTTCAGCAGGTCACCAACCTCGCACAAAACCTGATTCGAGGGGCAAAGTCTTTCTAGTAGCCCAGGAGTCTCTAAAAGGGAGTAAAAATGGGGCACCACACCTCCAACAAAACAAGACACTGACAAACTGATTTCACACAACTTCCATGGCATAAATGAGCTGTAGGCAGTCTTGACTCATAACAAAAAATCACTAATGGTGTACTGCAAACCTAAAGAATAGCTCCTGGGGCCCAAGCACCAAACCAGGACTACTTAAATATCCCTCAGCTTGTGCAACCTTGCAGAGCAGTGCTCTGACCTGCTGCTGAGCACGGGATCATTCAGCCTCTGCCACAGCCTTCCCTGTACAGCTTTAAAGTGCCATCTGAGCACAGCATTTTTCCTGCTGCTTGATGCTTTCAGATCCTTGACCTGGTAATGCTATCACATCTGCAAACTATTATCAGATGGGGAGGAAGGCTCTCCCCTCCTTGCTTCCCCTCACACACAAGCTCTAGTGAACACAGGGCTGCACCGTGTTGTGTCTGTGAGAGCTGAAAGCCATCAGGCTGCAATTCAAACAAATCAGATCTAATCACCCTTATCAGAAGGGTGATAAAATCAGCCAAATTGAGCAGTTACAAAAACACAAGCCAAAGAGGTATTTCATGATGGCCATGAAATGCTAACACCTCTGAAGAGCTGTTTCCCCCCCCCCCCAAAGACACTAGATCGCAGTGGGGCATTGCTGAAGATAAGTGTCTGTGCAGGTTCTCTGCCATCTTCTGCAGGTCTTAAAAATGTTATTTCCCAAACTCTGCCCTGAAGGGAGCTGTGAGACACAAAGAGCTGTGTTCCAGAATCCCCCATAGCTCCTAAACTTTAGACAAAGCAGTCACAAAACCACTACAGATGAAGGGACATCATGCCAGCCAGATGCTTAATAGGTGCAACAATGTCCAAACAGAACACATGGAGATGGATCCAGGTGCTGTGGAGGTGACCACAGGTCTTAGGTTGTTAGCACAGCGCCCCAGCCCGCGGTTGGACCCTGGCACAAGCATATAGCTGGAGATGACGGTTTGCTGAGTCCAGGACCCCCTTTTAGAGGACAATACAGTCTGAGATGCTCAGGGAAGTACAGTAGGGCTCTAAGTGTCAATCCTCTATCTGCACACAGCAATATCCCACTGCTGGTTCTCCTTTGCGTAGTCAGCAA
This sequence comes from Acanthisitta chloris, assembly GCF_000695815.1. NCBI lineage: Eukaryota > Metazoa > Chordata > Aves > Passeriformes > Acanthisittidae > Acanthisitta > Acanthisitta chloris. Next base: position 16,923 of record NW_008664274.1, on the reverse strand, counting down.
GCCATGGCCAACTTCCAATCCTGAATTTACCAGCTTATTGTCACCATACCACAACAGAACAGTCCTTGGCAGGTTTCCTGTCTTGGGCTGCCTGTACTTGGTGAACCAGAGTTGTGATGAGATTTTTCTGGTCAAGGTCAGCTCCAGAGGAACCACCTGGAATCCTTGGCCAGCTAAAGGAGAACCTCTGCTGTCATATGACTCACCTTCCCATCACGGAAGAGCCTGAGAAGCATTTAGGAGAAGAGCATTTTGCAGGATGAGGCGTGTACGAGTGCACAGACAGACGGGGAACTTCCTGACACACAGCTGTAACTGTCTGCTAGTCACGACAGCTGCCAAGTCCTGACCTCCCTCCAGGCAGTGTGATGCAAAACGAAGTTCCACTTACCCACCAGCCAGGAATGTCACACAGCAATGGAAAAATAAGGGTTGGAAAAGACCTCAAGAGGTCACCTAGTCCAGCTCTGTGCTCCGTGGAAGAGTCAGCACTGTATTATCTCCGTCAGGCACACATCTAACCTATTCTGAAAGGTAATGAAAGCAACATATTCTAGGCTTTTTCTATTTATATCATGATTTTGAGAACTGCTTGAAGAATGAAGCCACAGAGGGGAATAGCTGCATAATAGCTGAACACTGCATTACTGAAATATTGCAGGACCCGGGGAGAAGCTGCTGGATAGGTAACTATATCTCAGTGAAAAATGTAAGGACAGGACCACCAGCAAGGTAACAAGGGCACGTTGGAGTGCCCCAACCAACTTGGCCAGGCCACCTGGCAGGGCTGTGATGTCTGGCAAAGTCATCAGTGATGAACAGGCTGCCCAGGGAGGATGTGGAATCTCCCTTTCTGGAGACATTCACAACCCACCTGGACACTTGGCTGTGTCACCCGCTCCAGGTGACCCTGCCTTGGTGGTGGGGATGGACTAGATGATCTCCAGAGGTCTCTTCCAACCCTAACTATTCTGTGATTTTATGATTCAGTAACTCTCCTTCACTGTGCAAAGTGAAGGCACAGAGCTCGGAGCTGCCCAGGTCCTGTGCCCGCTGCCTCCCACAGAAGCTGTCTTGATATCCTTCTCAGGGATTAAGGAAACAGGCAAATAAAAAAATTAAGTTGTGTTCTCAGCTGCATAGGAGAGGGTGTCTCAGAAAGATGAGAGTCTGGGCATATTTACACAGACACGCAGACTTTTGAAAAGAAGAGTGGAAATGCTTAGCACAAAATCCCATTAGCAAATAACGGGATTTCTGGGAGCACCATCTGTGCACCACATTGAACACTCACCCCAGAGCACGGAGACTAAAGCACGTTGCATATGGAAACCCAGACAAAGGAATATACAATAATACACAAAGGCAGGGAGAACACATATAGGATGGGGAAGAAGCCAGAAGAGATTTTTTTCCTCCCCATCCTCACAACACATGAAATCCCATTCCCTTCACAGCCTGCCCACAACAGCTCCCGAGGCATCTCACATCCCTTCTGTGCCCACTTGTGAGGCCCCGTGATGCTGCCACAGAAGTGGGGAAAAAGCTTTGACATGAATGAGAATCAGCTCACAAACGAAAGCCAGTCAAGCTAAGGTTATATCGAAAGGAGTCTTGGAAATATTTTTTCCTCTCCTGGGGTGTTTTCTAGGGAGGTCTCTACCAGATTTCTAAAAAAAGAGATTACCTGGAAAACGCTCTGTCTCATCTGTGAGCTTCTTCAGCTCCACCACAGCAGAAAAGGCCCTGGAAAAATTCCAGAAGTAACCACACTAGGGTAACTCTGGAAGAAATCAAGAGAAGATTTGGTGTGAGTGGGTTTGGGAGAGCAAAACAAAGCAAACTTTACAACTTGGCACCTTGAACGAGCCCTCTCCAGTGACTCTCAAGCACCCCTTCCCCTTAGCACTTCCAAACATCTCCATCTTTGTCCCTTCTCCCAAGGGCTCTTCACCACGATCCTCCAAAACAGCTATTACAGCAATTACTGCAATTAATTGATTTGCATATCCCCAAAGCCCCATCATTAGTGCAACACAGCCAAGCGTGTTAGTGTTTAATAATATCAATCAACAATTATTCACAACATCCCACCCCGGCAGGCCTAAATATAGAGACAAGCATTCATGCGAGAACAAAAAGGAGGAAAAAAAAGACCCAGCAGCTAAACAAAAGAATTAATTTAGAGCAGAATTAGGATCATAGAAACAAGGCAGACAAGAGACAAGGTCAGATGTCTCGCTCCCAGCTCATGTGCCACTCACCTAACCTGCCTGCTCTCAGTTACTGAGCGAGCTGCAACTACATAAAGTGATTTTCACCTTGTAGCAAATAGCCAGAGAACTGCAACGACACATACAGTGGGGCAGAGGCAAGAGGCTCAGAACAGCACCTCAGCTAACGCTCGAGGGGGTCCCTGCTCAAGTCAACACTTAAGCACATGCTGAAATTTAAGTACCTGTTTAAATCTGCTCCTCCTTGGGCCAGGCACTAGTACAAGGGAAAAGATGCTATCCAGTTTTCCAGGCATTTCTAGCAATACAAGCTGCACCTCTTAGGAACCCTGTGCTCTTGGTCAACCTTCAGATTTGGAGCTGAAGCCCATTTGTTTCACACATGAGCCCTTCAGGACAGCAGTGGTCCTTCCGTGCTGGGACAGAAGAGCACCTTGCACCAACACTGGAGACCATCATACAGTGGGAGGGAGGCACAATCCTGTCAGCCTGGCCTCCCTTCTCTGTGATGCACCCAAAACTTACACACCTGCTATTTCTTGTGGTCACCTCTCCTCTTGTCTGGGACCTCCTGCCTACCAGTGCAGGAACGAGAAGGTCCATGGCCTGTCTACAAACTACACATGCCCAGGACCAAGGTTCTCTCTTGTGGGAATGTGAAGACCTGGACAAGGAGCATTGCCAGAAGGGATATTTCCTGGCTGTAGCCATGCAAGGCAACATGAGGCCAGTATGAGACCATCACCACTGATGTGACTCCAGATGCACATGAAGCTGTCAGAGAGATGACAGATCTTCACCACGCAGTGTGGTTGGCATGGCTCGGATATATCCAGATCCCCACCCACCTTCTGATCCCACATATGCTGCTTCATCACTCACTCCAATGAGGATTTCCATCTCCACTTTCAGCAGCAGGAGAAGGTCTCTGCAAGAGCCCGGTGTCAGATCACACTAACGTAATTAACAGATACATTAATATGCATGCTGGTCAATCAAAGAACAGCATCTTGCTCTGAAACAGCCACCAAGAAAATTCAGTCATCCAGCTCCTCTGCTGGTGTAAACTGATGGAGCACAGCAGGCACCAAAGACAAGGAGTTAGCTTGCCCCACTGGAGAAGCTGACATGTCCATGGTGGTACAAAGCCACAGCTTTACCAAGTTCCAGCTTTTCACCAAGCTGGCAGAGTCCTGCTGTGACAATACCTTATTTATTGAAGGAATTAGGCTCAATAGGTTCCTCCTGCTCTCACAGAGGCAGCCAGACAGCAGTGTCTCCAGCCTTCATCACTCACTACATCCCAACCATCCCACAGCATCCAGCGCTCTGGCTTCAAAGCCATCTTAATCTTCCTTCATCCTCACCTAGTGTGTTCCAAGGTCCCACAGGCAGCTCCTCCAGCACAACCATGGGGTGGCAAACAGTCCAGATATTGCAGAGGGGGACAGGAAGGATGGAGCTGGCCATCGGGAGAAAGGGGCATGCAGGGAAGGAGCAATTCTGCCCTTGCTTCTCACTTTTTGACACTGAGACAAGCTCTCCAGCACATAGTTTCCTCTGCTTAGGATCCCATACCTAGATCCCAACACTGTAAATCACACCAGCTCATGCAGGAGGATACCTCACTTCCCAGCTCTGCGCCCAGGGCTCCTGCTAAAACTACCGACTTCAGACTAAACAAAGCTTTTTTTACCCTGCCCACAGTCTGGACTCCTAACTGGAGACTCATCCAGCATGACATCTCCTATTCTCATTCCTTTCTTACCCTTCCCTGTCTCCATCGGTGCCGATGCTGGGGGAGATATTGTGCTGTGATAGTAGGAAGGAATAAAAGGCACTATCTTGTTAGTGGCATTCTAAATTGAAAGAGAAATAAGATTTTAATGCCCCCTTGCCTTTTGTTGGCCTTCCAACTTCCCCCACTGCCTGGAACCACACACAGCGTGCCGGGAGGTGTGCCCAAAGCAGGAGCAGGAAGCAAGGCAAACTACAATTGCAGTAAACCACTTCAAAAAGGCCTTGGTTTTGCTCTGAATCACTTGAAAGAAACTTGCCGCTCACGGATGTTCATCCTTCATCTTTCACACGTTTTAAAAGAAATACTAGTCTGACTGTCTGTGTTTTTCTTGGGAAAAAAAGAGTTTCTGGAAGTCAGAGCCTAGATGCAAAACATAAATAGAAAATGTAAGTGCTTCCTTAAAACCATATTTGGTTTGTTTGTGAAAATCCCCAGCCGCTTTCACTGCCTCCCAACAGCATTTGATAGGTTTCAGGGGGAAAGACAGACATTGGTGGCCACAGTGCTCTTTTCCAGAATAACGCAGAAGGGGAAATCCAAAACGACTGAGAACACAACACTGAAAACCTTAGAGAGAAGTTTGCCTGGGGCAAACCTCTCCTAACTGCTGTAATTACCGTGAAAGGTCATCAAGGACACCCCCTCTATGCCTGCTAGAAACATTGACGTTTGGTGTGGTCAGTGCAGCTTTTTTAGCAAACCTAGCTAAGTTCTGACAGTGAGCTGTATGAGAAGACATCAGCAAACAGGCATTTTTGTCAGAAAGCACATGCAGAAGAGAGCTGAGGACACTAAGCACCTTCCATTTCCTCGCTATATTGCTTTTAAACACGGCCATTAAAAATTTCAAGCCGACCAGAACATGTGGCAAAAAGCAAAGGCTGCACACGCAGGACTTGGCGTTGACGGAAACGAGGACAAAAGAGCTCAGTCTGCAACTATAATTGGATGTAAGAGCCAAATTTCTCTCAGGTGCTGGCTGGTGAGGGGTTATCATGTCGCTCGGGCAGGTCCCCGTGTACGCCGTGCTGCAGCAAAGGTTGGCTCGTGTCAGCTATCCTTCCCACGGTGCCTGTGGGGTGGCAGCCAGAAAACGATACACACAGGCTACGTGCGGCTCACTTCGCAGCCCACAGACAGCGCGCTCCTCTCGCACGCAGACGGCGCCAACACACTGCTCTGCACTTCTTGTGTGCAGCTTAATTAAAGGCAGATGCAAAGGGTGATTTGCATGAATGTTTATTCTTAGGTGCTTCCCTGCCCAGGACCCCACTCACATGCTGGGGGCCAAGGAGGGAAAGCAGAAGAATAGGCTGTTGGGAAGAGGGTCCATGGGACCCTACACTGCTCCATCTCACAGCTGGAGCAGTGTCCTCTCGCCTAGGACACCCCAGGGAGTAAATGAGGACATATAGGATGCTTCAAGCAAGGAGTCCTTCAAACTCTGCCCTTCTGTCTGCACAAGATGTTGTGCAGTGAGGGCTGGCCACATCTGGTCAAACTGGATGAAGCCATGGCACAGGTGGATCTGGCCAGCTGGTTTCACAGAATCTTAGATATAAGGATTGGAATGGACCTGACAGATCATCTAGTCCCAACCCCCTGCCCTGGGCAGGGACACCTCCTCACTACATCAGGTTGCTCAAGGCTTCATCCAGCCTGGTCTTGAACACTGCCAGGGTCGGGGCAGCCACCATGTCCCTGGGCAACCTGTGCCAGTTTCACCTGTCTTGGACAAAATTATTATTTTGGGGCTAAACTGCTTCCTTCACAGTCCAAGAACTCATGTTTAGAAGTGGAGGAGAAAGCCTTTGACCTGTACAGTGTCTTTGTAATGACTCACTGTCAGCATCCAACTCTCTCAAAGGAAAAACACACAGTACTTGAGTCTGGAGGCAACTCTGAGGCACCTGCTCCAATCCCAGCCCAAAGCAGCAGGAAATCACAGCACATCTCTTCTGCTCATGCAGCCAAAGGCACAGGTGGGGCACACATGAAGAGCAGGGAAGGACGCAAAAGAACTCAATGCAAGAAAAATCTCTCTGTGCAGAACAAATCTCCTACTTGAGAGGAGGTTGCTAAACACATTGTCCTGACTGACCATCTCAATGCTCTGCCCCCTTGTTTCAGAGCCTGGAAGGGTCTCTTCTCCTAAAGAGACCTTCCCAAAAAGCAGGTTTTAGCCCTCAAGTCCCAACCAAGGAAACACTCAGGTGCGTAGGAGGCACATAACTGACCTTTATCTGCAGAAACAAGTGTATTTGGTACTTTTGGCATAAATTTGACTCCTTTTTTCCCAGACTTGGTGGCATTATTGTGCACCTCATAAAGCAGACGTGCCCCAGCAAGGGCCTATCTGCTTCATTTGCCCCATGTAGCCAAGCTGGGAAGAGCTGTAACTGCTATCTCACCACCATATACTAGCATCAGATAAAGAAAATGCTGCAAACCCACTTTCTAACTGAGCTTGTTCACCTGTTTCATGCTTTGATCTTGATGCAAAAAACCCACAACCCTGCTACCCTTCTCCAACTCAGACAAAATCCTTCCCAGTGACAACCCTGCAGCAGTTACGAGGTGTTTCTTCTCTGGCCTTTTTATTTCATTCCATCACACCAAAAGCAGTAACAGGCCTGGAAATTAAATTGCAGCCACCAGTTTCATTCATAAATTTGGCTACATAACCACGAAGTGAACCATTGTTGCTATTTTTCACTGTTCAACACCACAAGCCAGGGAGCATTGTTTTCATGGCTATTGTGAGAACGAGAGCAAGGGGAAAAAAATAATCTGAAGCTTCCCTTCCCCTCCCAAAAAAATATAATAGAGAAAAAAGCCAACAGGGCGGATGTCAGATCCTCAAGGAGTTTTTATTCTGATTTTGGAGCTCTCTACAGGAGCTCAGCCTGCTGCTGCAGGTTTCAGAGCCTGAATTTTATCAATGGACTGCACTGGGTCCATTTGAAAGGACAACAGGTGTTCGAACAATGAGCCCACGCTGCCTCTACATCTGGGCTACAAAAAACATCATCATGTTTACGAGAAACAGGATAATCAAGAAAACATCCTGCCACAGGCACCTAAAAAGCTACAGCCCCTTGTTATTCATTTTTCTCTCACACGGTGCTGTTTATTTATAGCACAAGAAGTTGAACCAGGAGGAGGGGAAAAAACAGAAGTTTCTCACTCGTTTCCACACAGAAGTGACGCACGTGCAATGTGCCAGGCAGGGAGGGCAGGCGCCTGGCTTAGATTGTCCCTTCAGCTCAAGGTGGGATATTATTAACCCTTGAGCTCTTGGTGGAATTAAGGATTTATCTGGGCATAACTCACTGTTTTTGCTACCTTGATGCAACCACGTTAGTTAAACCTGACTCATTCTGGGACACCCCAGAGGGAAACTGAGTCACCACATAGTGGAAATAATGTTCCTAGAGCTGAAACACACAGAGATGGGCAATGATGGGGGAGGGATTGGGGAAACTGTCAATCCTTCTTAGCCCTCAGCACCTCAGGTTGGATCCTGAGAGCCAGCAGAACAAGAGAAGCTCTTCCAGAGATTTGAGGACACAGAGGGTCTCCTCTGGAGGGACCTTTTCCTCTGCACAATGCACCAAGCACATCTGCAGAGAAAAAGGTTGCCACCAAATTTCAGCTGCCAATGTTTTATGGCTCAATACATAATCACTGTATTTTGGGGGTTATTTCTGCTGACCTTTTGTTCTCCTTGCTTTTAACTTTCCTGTGCAAATGAAGCAGGACACATCCAATTTAGTAACAGGGTTGTTTTTTGTTTCAACCCAGTTAGATGTACCAAAATGGAACCTCTAGAACATTTCTCATCATCCTTAAGAACAACTTGGGAAGCTCCAAGGTATGTCCTCCTTCCAGACTAACACTTTGTAATTCAAATCATCCTTATGTTCAGCAAAACTAAGTATTCCCTCCCCTCATATCCTCCCTTCCCTGCTCGAATAGTTTTACTTTTGGAAGCCTTGAAAACATGCCAGCTAGAGCTCTCCCACAGAAATCCTGGGAAAAGAGAGCTGAGCTGCTCAGCCTCTCATGCAGTTTGACTCCCTTGCTTTTGAGTTGAGTCAGAGAGGATTAACTCAACAGGTGTTTTACTGGAGAGTGGGAGGGAAAACAAAACAAAACACAATGAAACAATTGCCTATGTGCACAAATAGCACATGAATTCCTCCTCTTCTGGGGAATGAACTGCTAAAGCAGATGGCTCACATCCCCTTCTCCTGTAGCCCCGAGTCACTCCCAGTTGCCGGTTTTAAAGACACCAAGTCCCAGAGCTCAAACACCTTCCTTCAGTCAGACAGTGGGTCTGGAAGAGGTCTTCCCAATCCAGACCTGCCCTTTAAAGGGTTGAGCTGCTTCCATTACCCCCTGATTCATGGTCTTGTCTCCGCTGGGCATCCTGAGAAACACCATCTAGAGTGCAAAGGACTTTCCAGCAGCCTCTACATCTTATGCAGTGAGTAGAATGGCTGGGGCCCAGCCTGCTGCCATGTAAGTTCATGGTAACATCTCACAGCCACTTTTTACATAAATAGAAAGACCATCAAACAGCACAAGTGTAAACTGAGCGCATCAGAGAGCAGCATCTTCACGCCCCACCCCCAACTGCTGCCCCGAGGTCTCACCCAGACAGGCCTCTCCAGCAGGCCACCAAACCATCACCACAGCATGAGACCCGAGTGCTCAGGCCACCTAAATCCCACTGCAGGTGCAATGAGCAGACAGCAGCTGATCTTGTGTAGCATTTTCTCCATTTGCTTCAAACCATGAGAATTTCTGGAAGTTTTCAGTGATTAATGTGCACACATAGCCAGTATGGATAATCAAACTGCCATTTTCCCATCAAAATAATGAGAAAAGCATAAATAACACTTCAAAGGGCTGACTGGTGAACCTATAAAGTGAGACAGTGGTTACAGGATCTGTACATCTTAGCAGAACCAAAATGGTCTGCTCAGAAGTGCCATTCCACACGTGATACTGAACACATCTTCACACTACACAACCAAAGAAATGCTACTTATTCCCAGTATTTGTTTTGCAGGATAACATAGAAGCAACCTCTGCCTCCCTAAGTGACTAAAGCCTGACACAGCATTTGTGTTAATTTATGAAAGCTTTGGTACCTGAAGCCAAATGTTAAAGCCATCCAGTGTTAAAAAGCCTCTGCTAACAAATTACCTGGATAATAGCCAGCAGCCCAAGTACAACCCCTTTCTCTGTTTATTCCTCACCAAATAAACGACCTGGTGTATTGGCAATCAGTATGGACAGCTGGATTGATGCTGGGAGGCACCTTTAAGAACAGCATCGTAGACCATTAAACAACCGAACACTGATGAACAATTGTCAACACAGAATAAAATCGATACACTCCCTGTTGTTTCAGAATGATACAGAGCTGACACTGTTTGAACCAGCTTCCTTAGAAAGCTTTAATTTCATCAAAAAAACATTCTGTCAGGAGAGATGATTTGGGGCTTTACTTTTTAACAAAGAGAGAAGTGCAGTGCAGCACGGCATTTAATATCTGGCTGAGATTTAAAACGCATGCTCCTTATGAAGTGTGACATTTTATACCTGAAACCACAGGAACATTTCGCACATTTAAGTCATAGAGGGAAAACTCTTCAAATTAGGTTTGAACTTTATACCTTCTAATTCTGCCCCAATCCTCCTCCTCTATGTACCGCACTCAGGCCTGATGAACATGCTGCTCTATCAAAGTCTAACAGACCTGACCGCTGACAAATCCCTTCCACTTAGCCTTGAAGCAAGCAGCAAACCTCCTGTAGATCTGGTAGTTATTGTTAACTGGCAAAATACCTTAGCCACTGATCACAAGGCTAAATGAAGCGGTCAGTGCAGTCCAGCTGGCAGAGCCATCCCTCCTGGGTGTCACTGTGAGCTGGAAGCCAGCACTGAGGCCACATGGCTGACCCAAGGCCCCAAGCTTGCAGTGAAGAGCCACCCTGAGCTCCTTTATACACTTATACCCAAGCCTAACAGAAAACCAAAGATGCATCTGCAAGGAAGTAATGATCGGGGGCTGGAGCACCTCTCCTACAAAGACAGGTTGAGAGAGCTAAGAGTGTTCTGCCTGGAAAAGAGAAGGCTTCAGGGAGATGCTAGAGCCCTTTCCTAAAGGACTCCAAGAGATATGCAGAGGGACACTGGACAAGGCCATGGAATGACAGGACAAAGGGGAATGGTTTTAAATTGAAAGAGGGCAGGGTTAGATGGGATATTGAGAAGAAATTATTTACTCAAAGGCAGGTGCCAGGCACTGGCACAGGTTGCTCAGAGAAGCTGTGGCTGCTTCATCCCTGGGAGTGTTCCAGGCCAGGTTGGATGGAACTTGGAGCAACCTGGGCTAGTGGAAGGTGTCCCTGCCCATGGCAGGGGCTTCGAATGAGATGAGATTTAATGTCCCTTCCAACCCAAACCATTCCATGATTCTATGAAGCCCTGAGTAACAACTCCCCCAAAAGCTCCTGCTTTTCACTTTCTTGGACTGAAGAGGTTTGCTGTGAACTCAGTTACAACCAGGTCCCCATCTGGGGACAGTTGTCCTGCTGCAAGTGCTGTCACAGCCACTGTCCCTTGTGGGAGAGTTCCTCTACTGAGCCCTCCAAGATGAGACACTGGCACGCCAGGGTAGGGCTACAGAGCAAGGGATTAAAGCGTGTGTGATAACCAACAAAATCCACTCTCCTGGCACTTCACAAGCTCAGCTTCATCCAGCTCATTAGTAGCATGCAAACAGGCCCTTCCATGACCCCTTGTGTCAGTGAGAGATCATAGAATCACAGAATCATAGAATCTCTTCCCTGAGTTGGAAGATACCCACAAGGACTCTTGGCCCTGCACAGGACACCTCAATAATCCCACCATGTGCCTGAGAGCCTCTTAATCAGGAAACTACGGACAGCACTGGTGTCTCCCCTCAGTCTCCTCTTCTCAAGGTTGAACAGATCAAGTGCCCTCAGTCACTCTTCATACAGCCCCTCTTGACCCTTCACCATCCTCGTGTCGCTCCTTTGGGTGCTTTCTAACACCCTCATATCCATATTATACTGTGGTGCCTAAAACTGCCCCAGGACCGAAGTCACTCCAGTGCAGAGTGGAGTGGGACAATTCCCTCCCTTGACCAGCTGTCGACACTGTGCCTGGTGTGCCCCAGGACATGGATGTCCCTCCTGGCTGCCAGGGCACTGCTGGCTCATACTCAACTTGCCATCAATCAGGACCCCCAGGTCCCTTCCCACGTGCTGCTTTGCACTCTCTCTCTCCCCAGCCTATCTGTACAGCCAAGGCTGCCCCATCCCAGATGCAGAGCCCAGCACTTGTCTTTGTGAAACTTCACATGGTTGGTCATTGCTGAGCCTCATAGAGCATGTCTCATCCTACATCCCAGGGACATGCAGCACAGATCTTACACCTGTCCCCATGGCCACTCAAAAACCAGAATCCAAGCAGTGGCCCAAAGCCTCAGAGCTCATCCATCCCGCGTGTTGGAGGAAGCCCTGACCCACAGCCTCTCTCTTTGCTGCTCTTTGGGCCAGCAACACTCACAAAATCCCCACTCTCCCTTCCATCCTGTGTCTTGAGGGATACTCCAGACCTCTGTAAGTGATTTGAAATACAGGTTGCAAAGGGAGAACATTATTCCTATTATATTCCTTGCTTTACTTAAGCCCTACTCAATAACAGACAGGTGCTCCAAGCTCTTTGCCAGGGACCTGTGTTTAGAGGAACAAGACCCTCCCATTTTATACATTATAAGCTCACCAGTTGCCTTTTAAGCTTGCAGTAAAAGATTTCTTTGAAAAATGATGGCACCTAGTTTCAAGGCAGCAGAACCTTGAAGATCATGTTTGCAAGAGCCTTAGGAATTACAGATGCCAAAAGGAACACGC
>NW_008664274.1:1050-4905 GCF_000695815.1 Acanthisitta chloris | reverse complement strand
GGATAGATCAAATGATACAGCTTTATTTATAATGCAACTTGATATGGAGGAGGAAGTCATTAGGCAATGCTATAGAAAATATGTACAATGTGTGGAAAAACAACTACAAATCCCTTTAATCTCTGCTGTTACCTAGAGACCTCAGATGGTTTGGGGCCTGTAGGAATTATCAGGGACATTTGACCCAGGAATGGAAAGACTGCGATACTTCATGGTGTTGACTGCCCATCAATGGTCTGCTGGACCACAGCTGCAGTCCAGGCTGCCATGATCATAGAATCATTAAGTTTGCCAAGATCATCGAGTCCAACCCATGACCAATCATCACCTTGTCAATTAGACCAGAGCACTGAGTGCCACGTACAGTCGTCCAGTCATTTTCTGAACACCTCCAGGGATGGTGACTCCACCACCTCCCTAGGCAGCACATTCCAATGCCTGACAACCCTTTCCATGAAGAAATTCTTCCTTATATCCAATCTGAACCTTCCCTAGCACAATTGCAGGCCATTTCCTCTTGTACTGTCACTAGTTGCCTGAGAAATGAGACCAAGCCCCATCTGGCTGCACTCTCCTGTCAGGGAGCTGTACAGAGTGAGAAGGCACCTGAACCTCCTTTTCTCCAGGCTTGGACCCCCAGATCCCTCAGCTGCTCCCCATGAGACTTGTTCTCCAGACCCCTCCCCAGCTCTGTTGTCTTTCTCTGGACACCTCCAGGCAATCAATGCCTTGCAGTGAGGGGCCCAAAACTGGACACAGCACTCAAGGTGCCTCACCAGTGTCCAGCACAGAGGGACAATCACTTCCCTGGTCCTGCTGGCCACACTGTTGCTGATACAGGCCAGGATACCATTGGCTTCCAACAGAAGAGACATGAAGGGAGACAAAGTAAGGGAGAAGAAAGCTGGAGATGGGGATGGAGAACAGCTGTGCCAAGCTTGAAGTGAAGACGCAGCCACAGCAGAAAACACATCATAGGGCAGTGCTTTGAGGACAGCACCATTCAAACAGCCCAGGCAGACCTGCATCCTCTCACTTCAAATTACTCAAAAGCTCTATGATTCAACTGGAAACCTACAGCAAAGCAGAACATCTCACACTCTCCAGCTTCTCCGTTTATAAATGTCTATTTTCTTAGGCTGAACCAATTACTTATTCTCCGTCATACGTGATTCCCATTTCAGCTACAAAGCAGGCTCCTTTCTCACAGAAAAAAAGAGCAACTCTACTCATTTCATAATTGATTTTACTGCCTGACTTTTCCCAGCCACAAATTTTGATTTTCCAAGTTCCCTACAAGTCGATGAAAATGAAGAACCCCTCAGCCCGCACACAGGCTCTCTGCACACTCTCATGCACATCACTCCTTTGTAGCTTAATTTCCCATATTTAAAAGGAAGATATTTGCTTTCCTCCAATGTTTTCTTTCGGGTGGGGTGTGTGGGGAAGTGAGTAATGGGCATTACTTCATCTTTGATACAGCTTTCAGCACAATAAAGCCAATCTCGTGCACCGTGATGCCGAGGTGCTAATAGAGGGCAACAAACTCAGATTAAAAATTAACATCCACATCATAGCAAGACATCTTGGTGGTCTCATTCAAATTGCTTCAGAAATCTTCCTACTTCCTATTGCAAACACATGCAATAGGTCACAGAATAAAAGATCTAAGGTAATTTTCTATTGTAACTCAAATTCATGGAATCATAGAATGGTTTGGGTTGGAATGGAACCTGAAAGATGTCCCATGGGGAGGGATAACTTCCACTAGACCAGGTTGCTCCAAGCCCTGTCCAACCTGGTCTGGAACACTCCCAGGGATGGAGCAGCCACAGCTTCTCTGGACAACCTGTGCCAGTGCCTCACCACCCTCACAGGGAAGAATTTCTTCCCACTCCAATCTAAACTTACTCTCTGGCAGTGTGAAGCCATTCCCTATATCCTGTCACTCCAGGCCTTTGGAAATAAGTCTTTCTTGTCAGTTCCCTCCAGGAACTGGAAGGCCACAATCAGGACACCCCTGGAGCCTTTGCTTTTCCAAACTGATCAGTCCCAACTCTCTCAGCCTTTCCTCACAGCAGAGCTGCTCTATCCCTCTAATCATCTTGGTACCTCCCCTGGACTCCCTCCAACAGGTTCATGTCCTTCCTGTGCTGGGACTCCAGAGCTGGAAGCAGTGCTCCAGGTGGGGTCAAATTCCTGAATTTACTTACTGAATTGCAAACATTACGCTCTTTCTCTTGGAGATTTGGGAATGGTATTTTGAGACCTATGGGAAAAGGTATATTGCTTAGGGGTTATACCTAAATCAGTCCTTAAAACCACACACACTTATGGAGTCAGCACAGCTGGGACTCTGCAGGTAAAACTCTTAGCTGAAAAAACACAGTTTGGCAAAAAAAAAGAAAAGCCACGTACAAATGCCCACATTAATGGAAATAAAAATTCAAGTTTCCTGTCTGGGCTCTGAAGAATTGATTAAGGTATTAAAGAACAAAACACAAGTTACTTAACTGCTCTTGAGACCCTCCTGACCTACAGATGAATGAGAAGCAGGAACTGGAAGGAACCAGACAAATTTCTGGTGTAACTGTGCCAGCATAAAGAACCACTTTCACACTAACACAGCAAATTACAAGCTGATTTTACACCATTTTCTAACCTCAGCTCAAAGAACATGCTACAAGTACTCCTAAAAAAGCCCCAGTGGTCCAAAACACATAAATTATGTGATGGGCATAGACATCCTATGGCTTGAAAAATAATATGCCTTAGATGCTTTTTATTATGGTCCTGATTCTCCAAGATTTGCATTTTCCTCCAAAACCAGGGAGGGGCTAGAAATTTTATTTCAAACCCTTGGTAGCCAAGAGTCTCACTTAATTATGTCAGCTGGGGCTGACATAATTAAGAAAAGGAACACAGATACACAGAGAATTATGGCAAGAAATAAGATCACTGGCAAAACACTCATTGTCCCAAACATCTTGCATTTGCCCCAGACTGTGCTGGAATCCTGTCTTGCTAGCTTTGATTTTTTCCCCTTCTAAAGAAGGATCATTTCAATGCTTTGCAATGGATGATTCTCACTCCACACACAAGCAATGAAGTAAAACAATTATTTTCTTGAACTCCAGCTTCCCTGCCAGCCAGGCATCGCTTACAAGGAGGAGAAACAGCTGTATCATGAGGCCCACCTGGAATACTGTGTGCAGTTCTGGTGCCCTCAACGTAAGGAGGACATGGAACTGTGGGAGCAAGTCCAGAGGAGGCCACCAAGTTGATAAGAGGACTGGAGCATTTCCCCTGTGAGGACAGGCTGAGGGAGTTGGGGCTGTTCAGCCTGGAGAAGAGAAGGTTGCATGGAGACCTTAGAGCAACTTTTCAATATCTGAAGGGCCTACAAGGAGCCAGAGAGGGACTCTGTTAGGAACTGCAATAATAGGACAAGGGGAATTGGGTTCAAACGGAGAAATTAAAATGAGAAGGGTAACAAATTACATATCATGGATAAAAACTTAGGTTTTGTTCACATACCAGTAGCCATGAAGAACTCTTTCAAGTGCTGAAGAGAGTAGCATGAACATATTCAAGACCAGGTTGGATGAGGCCTTGAGCAACCTGGTCTAGTGAGGTGTCCCTGCCCATGGCAGGGGATTGGGACTAGGTGATCTGTAAGGTCCATTCCAACCCCTAAATTCTATGATTCTATGATCATGCCCAAAACCAGCCTCCTACCAAACCAGAGCTCAGAAATTATGTGTGGGATTTGACAGGCTGCATGAGAACATGCTCCCATTTCCCCTTCCTAAGTTTTATACACCCACACACACCCACACACACCCCTTTTTTAAG
>NW_008664274.1:0-561 GCF_000695815.1 Acanthisitta chloris | reverse complement strand
ATATAGGAAGGGCAATACTGGGGGGAAATAAAAAGGAGGGGAAGGAAATTAACGGAGGGAATACAAGTAATAGGGGAAAAATGGAGCTAACAGCGCCAAAAAATCCGTATATATATGGCAAACAAAACCCCACTCCTTTTAGAGTTTTTCTCCATCTGTTTAAAGATACATGTGTTCCTCTGAATACTTAACCCCCCACCTTTTAAAGTTTTAGAACTTCTAAAAATACTTTTAAAGCATTTGCCCAATATATGCTACTGCATCTGAAGGAATTAAGATGTTCTGTCTCAGCTGCTGTTATCCTCCAGGCTTTCAAGAGAATTTCCCTTGTGGGGAAAAAAGAGAAATCTATACTGACAGATCAGGGATACATTTTTTAAAATTAACATTCTAACCATTCTTTATTTTTTTCCTTTGCTGACTGCTTCTTGGAAACTGGTAAAGGGCTGTCAAAGATTGAACCCAAACCACCCTGGGATTCCATGAAAAAACCCACAAACAAACAAAAAACGAACAAACAAAAAAACCACAACCACAAAACCACAAACAAACAAACAAACA
>NW_008664273.1:101501-105949 GCF_000695815.1 Acanthisitta chloris | reverse complement strand
CTCTTCCAACCTGGTTGATTATATGAAATAGTTGAAAGCATTTTAAAAACTTTATTTACATGTACAATGATTGTTCTGTCAAATTAAACATCTTCATGTGAGGAAAATATTCAACATAGAATCTCAATCTTAACATCATCTTATTTCAGGAAAGTGCTGAAATGCCTACAAGTAGACAAATGCTAACACAAGTGTCTCTTCTGGGAAGGAATCCTGTCCTGAATACAGGCCTACAAAAATATCTTAAGTAAATAAATAAAACATGCTTTAAACAAATCTCCGCTATTTTGTATTCTGTTGCTTCTATTTACATGATGTATTGCTAGATGGTGATCCATTATAATAAAGTTTTTGACAAGTGTGAATCTAGCCTGATAGAAAAAGCATCAGTATCTGTGACAAGGCCACAAAATGTGTGGCCTTTAGGTTTATTGTCCCACAAAAAATATTTTTTTAAAATTTTTGCTTTTATTTTATTCAGCTCTGTTTCACCTGTTGTTCATTAAAACTATCTGAGTGCTTTGATAACTCACTGAGCATCTAGTCCTCCTTTTGTGACCATTGTGGCATTTTGGAGTCTAATACTGTTGTCAGCCTGCGGTCCTAATATGTCCCACAGGAAGAATATCAGGAGTGTTCTTTGGTACTGATTTCTTAACATGGAAATATTTTTGAGGAGCAATATCAGGTTTCTTTTTATTTCCCCACTCAGGAGAAAAAGGTGAATCCAGGAGATTTTATGGGGTTGGCATGGCTTTATCACAATTTTGCACACAATTTTTTATTACAGTGTGACAGGGAAAAAGGGTTTTATTGTTGCCTTTGTTTTATGATCATGGTGAAGAGATTTTATGCTTATCTTGGTCTGATGTAGTTTTAAAAATGGTGCTGCAGAGGTATCAAGCAGGTCTCTTTAGTTGCATAAAGAACTTTGCGAGTGAAAAATAGTTTTAAAGACAAGAAGAGAGAAGACCATGGCTGACAGTCCAGTTATATTCCATAACAAAGACTGTGTATCTGTTGAATGGATTTCTTTGTTTTGCATTTGTCTTTTAAAGTTGTTATTATTCCACATCTCTATGACTCTCATTCAGTAATGTTAAACAAATTCCCCAAATTGAGCAAATATTAGTCACCTCTTTCGTGATACAGGTAGCTGTGTGGGTGGACAGGTGGAGACAGATTAGTCTGTAGACATTGCTATATTTTCAACATATCCTTCTAGCTAAACAGAGTTTTCTTTCTAATCTCTTCAACAGATCAACTCTGAATAAGAAGGAAGCCAGACCATATATCATTCTTAACTCCTGATACCAGTTTCCTAAAATCCCAGCCTGTTGTTAATATTCTTTCACATTGGATTGGTCCTTTCCTCCAATTGCTGTTCTCCAGCAAGGTTATTTTTAACAGTCCCAGTCCTGGGGTGTGCACTCTTTTAGTTAAATTCTTTTCTGTACTTAAACCCTGCTTGTCCTTTTCCTGCCACTTCTGGTTTGTGTGGCTTTGTGCCATGTTTCTCTCTTGTAATGCTGGCACATCTAATTAACATAGCTCAAACAGTTACTTGAGCAAAATTTTCATGGACTTCTATCATAGAATGATTTGAGTTGGAAGAGACCTTAATGATCATCAGGTTCCAAACCCCCTGCTATGGGCAGGGATGCCTTCCTCTAGGCCACCTTGCTCAAAGCCCTGCCTGGCCCCAAACACTTCCAGGGATGGGGCATCCATGTCTTCTTTGGGCAACCTGTTCCAGTGTCTCACCATCCTCACAATAAGGAATTTCTTCTTAATGTCTAATGTGAATCTATCATCTTTCAGTTTACAGCCATTCTTCTTTGTTCTAGCACTACAGGCCTTGTAAAGAGTCTCTCTCCAGCCTTTTTATAAGCCTCATTTAGGTACTGGAAGGCTGCTATAAAGAGAGGCTTCTCCTCTGCAGTTTGAATAACTCCATACTTTCTTGGCTTGTCTTCACAGAAGAGGTGTTTTTCTGGACCCACTCCAACACTTCGACATCCTTCTTATCCTGGGGGCCCCAGACCTGGATGCCATCCTCCAGGTGGGGTCTCATGAGCGTAGAGTAGAGGGAGACAATCTCCTCCCTTGATTTGATGGCCACATTGCTTTTAAAGCAGCCCAGGACATGGTTGTTTTATGGGCTGCAAGCACACATTGCTGGGTCACATGTAGCTTTTCATCAACCAGCATTCCCAAGTTCTTCTTCTTAGGGCTGCTCTCAATACATTCTCCACCTCGACTACATTTGTGCAAGGGATTGCCTCTGAGACATGCACTTGGCCTTGTTGAACTTCATGAGATTCACACAGACCCACCTCTTGACCCTGTCATGGTCCCTCTGGATGACATCTCTTCCCACTAGTCTGTTGGCTGCACCACACAGCTTGGTGTTGTTAAGGAAACTTCCCAGTCAGGGGTGGCTCCAGTGAGCTGATGGTGCCCTGCTTGTCTTCCTACACCCCAGCCCTGCCAACTCACCCGCAGTCAGACCAGGTTCCATTACTAGTGTGACCTCAGGTTTCCCTTAGTAGAGCCTCAGATGTCTAGTTCCATCAAGCCATTTATTCACAGAACAGTAACACAGAAAGAGCTTGAGCTTGTCCCTCCAAGGAGGGACCCCCAGCCAAGGACCCTTGGGCTTTTAAACCCTCACGCTCTACCCATGTGCTCTTCCTCCCAAGTCTTCTGCTGGTGATCCCCTCTCCATGTCCATCTGTGTCCCCGGCACATCCCTAGCATCACCCGTCCTTACCTCCTTTGTTATCCAAAAGGTCATGAATTCCTATCTTCTGCTGTATCTCCCAGTGCTCAGTCATGTGACTGGTGTTATCTGTCTTCGTGCCCTTTTGTTTTCTCAAAAGTTGGTAGTTCATGACCTCTTGTCTCAGGCTCCCACCTAGAGCTCAATAGGCATTGCAATCTACATTGTAATCTGCAGTTTGCAAGCTACCTGGGCTACCTGGACCAGATGTATTCCTCAACAGTGTCGCCAGCAAACTTGCTGAGGGCGCACTTGATCCCATTGTCCATGTCGCTGAGAGGGTTGTTAAGCAGCATCAGTCCCAGCACCAGTCCCTGAAGAACACCATTTATCTGGTGTTTTGGGACGGTTCAGTGTGAAGTTCTCACTATTTTAGGAGGGTTCAGTCTGTGTCTGTTCAGCCTTCCAAAATGATCAAATCCAGTGGCAAAAATTAGACTTGGTATGATGCTCTGGCTTCAAACATCCTTGAGGTGTCAGGACTATAATGGTATATTAATTAGCTTTATACCTGCCCTTCAAGTGGTGACAAGACAGAGACAGGGGGTCGCTTACTTTGTGTGAGTGTATAATTTGGTACAACTAGACTGCCATCTCCCACCAGAACATTCTGTTATAAAAGAGTTTTTGGATGCTTTTAGGTGAGATGTGTTACACTTTAAAATAAGTAGCTTTTACCAGCATGTCTAATAATCAAAGTATTATCAAATGCTCCTTAAAGGACATTTGTTATAGTGGCTATGCAGAATACTACTGTATTTGTTTGTGCTAACCTCTTTATCTGGACCACCTGAAAAAATCCTGTTATAACCTACAGTCAGAATCAGTGTAAGTCTTGATTACCTCTTAAGATGTCCTTTTTAGCCTCAATCTTTGGTTGTGACCTCATATTGCACATCAGATGTGAGCAATAGACCTGTCTTGCTTCACTTTCATGAGTTCACACATAACACCATATTGACTATGGGTATAAATTTTAACTGGCTGATGTTAATACAACCTTCTATTTAAAAATGAATGGGAAGATGGTGAAGCCTCAGATTTTTATGGTTGTACTCTTGTGAAGTAATTTGTACATAAATCACAGGAGAGTTCTTGGGTTATCCTTCTTTACTTTTATAAATGTAGCTATGTTACATAAATGGACTCAGCAGTTTATGCTAAATCACTGTGTCAAAACAATGTGAGCAATACCAAATCTTGACATATTTGGATGACAATGTTTTCTTCACAAAAAGCATTCATATAACTATCCCAAAAGGAAAGAGTAACAGAGCAATCCTAAAAATCCTAATTTTTTATTGTGTTATAAACTATAAATATATATATATAAATATATATAAACTATCTCAAATTAATCATGAAATAATTCATAATTTATTTGCAATTCATTAGGGGATGGAATAGGGAGAAAAAATATAAAAGATGGCTCTTGATTATTCTCCTTTTATATATATCACAGTTCTCTGTAGTAATAAATACATTAACCAAACAAATATATATAAACTATCTCAAATTAATCATGAAATAATTCATAATTTATTTGCAATTCATTAGGGGATGGAATAGGGAGAAAAAATATAAAAGATGGCTCTTGATTATTCTCCTTTTATATATATCACAGTTCTCTGTAGTAATAAATACATTAACCAAACAAACCCTGAAT
>NW_008664273.1:71099-101423 GCF_000695815.1 Acanthisitta chloris | reverse complement strand
GGGGAAAGTAGCCATTCAATCACCAACCAGCTTTGTTGTGTGTGCTTTACTTTGGTTTTGTTGTAAGTACATTTTGACTGGTATTAAAATTTAATACAGTTTATGCAATTAAAAACTTGTGTAATATTTTTTAAATGTGATGTAACTTTGATTGTATTTTATGTAGCTTAACATGTTTAGATAATTATTTTAAGAAGTTTTACCATTGCAATTAAATGCAGACATTTATAAATGTTTTGTGTCTGAAAGTTATGTTTGGCTGATACAAGGTCTGAAACTAAATCAGTCTGACTATGCCTTAGTATATAATAAAATTTATATTTATAGTATTCTGATTGGGGCTTTTTGCAAGGTCTTATCATTCAGTGACAGGGAATATGTTCTCAGCAATGCCTCTAGTGACTATAGCTGTGAGCTGTAGGCCACCTCTTCCTGGAGAGTCATGAAATGAGCTACTGCAGCATGAAAGTTAAGCCTCTCTGCTGGAGAAACCTCACTGTGAGCTGTAAAGAGTCATTCTCACTGGCACGATTGCCTCAGCACTACTGTCTGCGTGGCTCATAGAGGAGCCAGATGGGTCAGCTGTCATTTTTGGCTGTTAGCCTTATGGAAGGTTGAAGAGAAATCCATGGCTGTTAAGATGTCTCTCATGTACAGCAGAGGCCCACAGCAGTTTTGCCTGCATTAACCAGCACAGTGACACATGAAGAACAGTCTAGAGGATGCAAAAGTAATGACAATAGAGGACACTCCTAGAAAGTTTTGTGATCCTCTGCCATGTGGCTGCTGAAAGAATTTTTGTTGCCTTTTGACTGGAAGTAGGTTTTAAAATCAGTTCAAGAATTGTTGCTGTTCCTGCTCTGCAGGTCTCTGAGCACCACTCTGTTGGGAAACCTGCAGGAAATCCTGAAAAATTCTTATGCCCAGTGTAGACATTGCTTCAGGAGCACATTTACTCTGTAAGAGAAGAGGTGTCCTGTCTCTCTATGCTGGTTAGTTGAGGAAAAGGTGAGGATTTCATGACAGATCTGAGAGGCTGGAGGTATGGGGCAAATGGGGCATGGTATGTGATGGTTTTGCAATTTGCCTTTATAAAGTTCATAATTTTGTAACAAGTAGAGATATCCCCAAAACAAATAACAATACTTAGGGCTACATTCAACTCCATGAACTTTGTGGATTGTTTTGTTTTGTGGCTATTTTTTTTTAAAGTTATTAGATCACTGAAGAAATTTTCAGCAGTTGATAGATCACAGAATCACAGAATAGGGTGGAAGGGAAGAGACCATAGTGGTTCAACAATGATTATTTTCCTTTGAATAATTGGGGTAGGGGGAAAGAATCTGTGAGGAAAGCCTCTGGGATTGATTGGAGCTTTCAATGAAAAAGCAGAGAAAACACTTTCACATCCTATTTTTTTCTTCCCCCCTCCCCTTGCCCTCCACCCTCCTTTTTAAATTTTTATTCTTTCCTGAATGTACTGGTAACTTGCCATGTTCTGGGTCAGGAAAAAGACCACAACCAGTTTATTATTATTTTTCCTTTTAATGAAGCTGATTTCTTTTCCCAGTATGTGCACTTTGCAGTCCACTGGTTTGCACAGGGAAATCTGTCCTTGTTAAGAAAAATACTGAATAAAACAGAGCTGTTAGCCCATATCCAAAAATATTCTATGTTTTTGTTTTGGGTTCTGCTGGAAATGCTACATTAACTTTGCCTCAGGACACTAATTAACAAACTGGCCATTAATTGCTGGTAATAAGGAACTTGTCAGCAGTCATTGTTTCCTTAAACTGCCTAAATTCAAGAGGACAAGTTTAGAATAAAGTACCTCTCTGAAAGATCCTTGTCTTTCCTCCCAAATGAGAGAAACTCCCAGCAAGTGAATGAAAAGGGCCTCAGGACTCTCTATTGTCGGATAATATTAGTTTCTGAAGCAACAGGGATTTGTCTAGAAATGGCCAGTAATGTGATGCTAGAAGAAATGATTTTCTTGATAATGCATCTTGCCTTTGACTGGAAACAAACTTCACTAAAAATAGTCATGACAGAAAGTGGTTTCACTCCCAAGGATTGAAGTGGTAGTCATGTATGTATTTCTTGCCTGTCTTCACTTCTCTTGTTCATGTAAATAACAAAAGGATGACAGATATGTGTGGTTACATTACAGTCAGCAATAACAATTGCTATCATTTATTCCAGAGGTGAAAAGTTGGGCCGAAACTGGAACAGGTGTCTTAGGCCCCAGGGCATTTGGAGAGAGGTTACAATGCTCAGACTTAGGGGTGGAGAAGTATTCCACTAAACACATTTGATCATAAGTTCAGGGAATTCACAGGCAACTTGTGTCTCCTTGTATTCTAGAAGGATACAATCTACAATTTTATTTCATAATTTCTGATTTTCAAAGAAGATTTGAAAAAGGATATGATCCCAGTTAAAATTCTGATTCATAGGACTTAGCAGTGTGATCTGCAGTGTTCTGTAGGTTATGTGATATGTAAAAAAAAAACCAAAACAACTAAAAAAACCCAACCCCAAACAAACAAAAATATCAACAACAGAAAAGCCTCAGATATTTTTATTTAAAACAAAAAGAAACCCAGAATTCTTGAGAATGAGAGTTTATTGTCCTGTAAATGTTTTGCTTTTCCTATGCATATCTATGGAGACCAGTTTCTCCTTTGATTAAACATGACCCAAGTGACCATTTGGTTTTTTTCCTTCATCAGGTAACCTTTCTTCTTCTTTTTCTTACTTTTTAAATAACTTTTTAAACATTTGCTGTTCAGGGCATTTTACCTTGAAATTTCTGTGAGAAGAGGTAGATTTAGATGTTAGTATTTGTCTATATTTTAATACCTCATGCTGTTGTGGGAATATTGAGATTACTTAGATGCGTATTGGTGTTTGGATTATAAAGGCTTGTCAGATAAACTTTGATAATTGCAAAATGGATCAATGGAAGAATAAAATTTGCTAGCATTTGAAATTCAAATGCATAAATGCTTAGAGAAGTGGTGTTTTATAACCAAACTGAAGAAGTTTTTTGAAGTGTCATACATCTTAATTCAAGAAAATCAGTCACATAATTAAAATTAGATGTAACCCCTCTTTACTTCCTTCTGTCTCTAATAAGTTTGCAAAGCTTGGGGAAACCAATTTAAATTTCTGATTAGAAAAAAACCATATAAATTCACATCTCTTTGCCCCAGTCATTGTCAGTTTATGTACTGCACTTTTAAGAGGCATGCTGGTATTACAGAGAAGTATGGTTTTTGGGAACTTGAATAGATTTTTGATTAATTTCTGAATTCTTTTTTTATTTTTGCCTTTATCAAAGGTGAGAAGTGTAGAAAAACAGTTTTCTCCCAAACTAGACATACATAAAAGAAATTACAAACAATAGGAAACAAAAGTTTAATGAGACTGCATCAAAAAAGATTTAGTGACCTTATGGTGCCAAAATCAAGACGTATTAAACCTGATAGACTCCTTCTAAAAAAAAAAGACTGAGTGTTCATGTCTATTAAACCAGATTTGCTTAAATGAGTGTGGTGAGTTGACCTTGGGTGAATGCCAGCTGCTCACCACTCCTTTCCTCGATTGATCGGGGAGAGAAAATATAAGGTAATTCATGAGTCAAGATAAGAAGAGGGCAAAACAGACTCAACTGGGAGAAATTAATGAAATTAATGAAATTTATTGTTAATCAAAATCAGAGTACGGTAATGAGAAATAAACCCAAATCTTAAAGAACTTTCTTGCCATCCCTCCCTTCTTTCTGGGCTCAGCTTCACTCCTGATTTTGTTACCTCCTCCCTAACAGCAGCACAGGGGGATGGGGAATGGGGCTTGTGTTCTGTTCACCACAAGTTGTCTCTGCTGCTCTTTCCTTTTCAGTCTCTTTCCTGGCTCCAGCATGGGATCCCGCTCACAGGAGACAGTCCTGCATGAACTTCTCCAACAAGTCCTTCCTATGGGCTGCAATTTTAACTACTCCAGCGTGGGTACTTTTCATGTCGTCATGGGTCCTGCCAACAAAGGAATGGGGCTTGTGTTCTGTTCACCACAAGTTGTCTCTGCTGCTCTTTCCTTTTCAGTCTCTTTCCTGGCTCCAGCATGGGATCCCGCTCACAGGAGACAGTCCTGCATGAACTTCTCCAACAAGTCCTTCCTATGGGCTGCAATTTTAACTACTCCAGCGTGGGTACTTTTCATGTCGTCATGGGTCCTGCCAACAAAGTCAGCAATGGTTTTTGGGAACTTGAATAGATTTTTGATTAATTTCTGAATTCTTTTTTTATTTTTGCCTTTATCAAAGGTGAGAAGTGTAGAAAAACAGTTTTCTCCCAAACTAGACATACATAAAAGAAATTACAAACAATAGGAAACAAAAGTTTAATGAGACTGCATCAAAAAAGATTTAGTGACCTTATGGTGCCAAAATCAAGACGTATTAAACCTGATAGACTCCTTCTAAAAAAAAAAGACTGAGTGTTCATGTCTATTAAACCAGATTTGCTTAAATGAGTGTGGTGAGTTGACCTTGGGTGAATGCCAGCTGCTCACCACTCCTTTCCTCGATTGATCGGGGAGAGAAAATATAAGGTAATTCATGAGTCAAGATAAGAAGAGGGCAAAACAGACTCAACTGGGAGAAATTAATGAAATTAATGAAATTTATTGTTAATCAAAATCAGAGTACGGTAATGAGAAATAAACCCAAATCTTAAAGAACTTTCTTGCCATCCCTCCCTTCTTTCTGGGCTCAGCTTCACTCCTGATTTTGTTACCTCCTCCCTAACAGCAGCACAGGGGGATGGGGAATGGGGCTTGTGTTCTGTTCACCACAAGTTGTCTCTGCTGCTCTTTCCTTTTCAGTCTCTTTCCTGGCTCCAGCATGGGATCCCGCTCACAGGAGACAGTCCTGCATGAACTTCTCCAACAAGTCCTTCCTATGGGCTGCAATTTTAACTACTCCAGCGTGGGTACTTTTCATGTCGTCATGGGTCCTGCCAACAAAGCTGCTTCAGCACAGGTTTCCCACAGGGTCACAGCCTCCTTCAGGCATCCACTTGCTCTGACGTGAGGTCCTTCAGGGGATGCAGGGATATCTGCTCCACCGTGGCCCTCCATGGGCTGCAGGGGGACAGCCTGTGTCACCATGGTCTTCACCATAGGCTGCAAGGTAATATCTGCTTCAGAGCCTGGAGCATCTTCTCTTCTCAGTGAACCTGGGGTCTGTATAGCTCTTTCTCTCACACACGCTCATTCCTCTCTTTCAGGTGCTGTTGCACAGCAGTACTTTTCCCCTTTTCAAATGTACTGTCCCAGAGGCTCTACCACTGTTGCTAATGGGCTTGGCCTTGGCAAGTGGCAGGTCTGTCTTGAAGTTGACTGGCTTTGGCTTCATCAGACATGGGGGAAGCTTCTGGCAGTTTCTTACAGAAACTGCCCCTGTAGCCCTCCTGCTACAAAATCCTTGCCACATTAACCCAATAAAATGAACAATGAGAAACAATAGTCATGTTAAAATTCGAAGGCAGAACTGACTGGAAAATCATACTTTGAAAGAAACCATCAAGGTACTCTGTAAAATTTGGTATTTCTATCAGTGATTAGGAGAAGAATAAAGAATGGGCCTCATTAAACTTGCAGATGATGCTAAGCTGGGAAGGGTTGGGAGCTTATATGGGAGATTTTGATTTCAGAATGATGAAAGACTGTTGTACTGATTGTTGTAGCTTACAAGCTAAATACAAGTGAAAGACACTTTGTTGTTTTGGGGACAGAAGGGAAGGTGTATTAGGATACTTGAGGAAAAGGATGTTTTGGAAGAAGTATGAAGAAATCCTGTACTAGGCTACATTTGTTGTGGCATGACTCAAGCTGAAGGACAGTCTGTGGATCTAGTAGGCAATAGTCAGATAATTTAAGGCATTCTTAGTGATGGACTATTGCCTTAATTTGGGTTTACTTTATCTAAAGTAGAGAAGACTGAGTAAGGATATGATGAAAGTCTTCAGATATATGAAAGACTGCTGCAAACTGCAAAATTTGTATTGTCCATCAGGATTTTGGATGAGTTTTCACAGCTATGTTAGGTGAACACCTGTCAATAAAGTAATTAGTATTAACTTTTGAAGTTATTCTGGATTCATGAGTCTACTGTGGACTGGGTCAGGGACTGGGGGAGCTCTTAGGGTCTCTTTCAGCCCTATGGTGGCTCTGTATAGTTAAATACCTTGCTGAGTCCAGTCAACTGGGAGGAAAATTATTTCTCTATCATCAGACTAAAAAGCTTTAAAAACAAGTAAAAGACCAAAACATCTATCAGTAAGATGATAGGTCCAAGGAGACACATGTTTAAAGACTGAAAAGAGAAGTACTAAGATTCAGTTGTATTGACATCAGTCATTGTGTTATATTATAGTAGGACAGTAACTTGTGGAGAACTAAGTAAAGCTTTATGTTGCAGGAGCACCCTTGACCCCCTTTCTGGAGTTGGGACTCTCGTAGGGGTAATACCAAGTTATTGAAAAGAGCTTATTGTGCCTCCACAAGTTTTAAACCTAGATGAATGACAAGAGATAACATGTGGATGAAGCAAATTGATAGTGGGAGGATGAACTCATTTACAGAATAGCTATCACACAATGCATCTATTTTCTTGGCTGCATGTTACTGTCTGTCAGTGTTTAGTAGGCCTTGTGGCAGAACCAAGCCTTAAGGTAGGAAAAACCCAAACTAAATAGGTCTTTATTTTGAGTTAAACATACTGTAATCTTATTAGATACTTAGGGAAATTTCAGGGAGTTCTAGAGGAGGTGAAGGAGCAATGGGTAAAGCTCAGTAGTTGGATGAGTTTCTGCATAAACCTGTTTCTACTGCAGAAAAGGAAGCAAGAGATAGGAGTGAATTCCTCTTTGTGCTAGCTGGAATGGCAGCACCATTGGTGTTGGTGAGTGAGGGGCTAAGATGTGCCCATGCAGTGTGTCCTCCTTGAGCATCCTGTTTGTTTAGAGATGGAGGTTTGTGTGTGCAGTGGTTAAGGTTAATCCACTTCCTTTTGCAAGCACAGTGAAAGAACCCAATGCCTGCAATGCTAGAGATGACCCCCAGAACCCTTGGGTTTCAGAACTGATTCTTGCTGATTCCAAGTTCAGCCATGGGAAAGAAGTTCGTTGCACCTTTTCATTTTTATTTGTTAGTCTTTCTAAAATAATATTTGTTTATATATTAGAGAAAGATTTTGAGGATTGGTGAAATCCATACAGGGTCTTGAAATAAAGTGCGGGTCATTTCTGTCAACAAAACAATGAAAACCCATATCTAAGTATTAGATAACAAACATTAGTTTGGTGAAACATTTCAGGAATATATGTGAGGAACAGCATTTTTCTTTCCACTTTTAGAATTTCCTTTATTTGCATTTCATTTTATTTGTGTTTTTTCTTTGGGCTATTTAAAAATCCTTGAGAGTTAAACATGACAGGTTGTATGTGTACATTGGAATATGATTTACCACATTTTTCCCATGCCATAAGTATATGAATTCCTGCTTACATAAGAAAATATTTGAACATAAAAAGCAATAATTTGGAATCAGATTGTGCAGGATGAATCATGAGACAAAATCTCCTTAGAGATCCAAAAACATATCCTGGTGTTCCTGCCAGAGTGTTTCCATAAAACATTTTTTTTCTGAAAAGGAATTGCACAGAAGGTAATAAATAAAAGTAATAATAATAAAAGGCGACCAGAAGCTGCAACTTGATTTTGCAAAATGTATTTGTTATATGAAAGAAAAAAAAAATCTTTATTTACCTTTGCCTTGATATAGATTACTCTTTCAAGGCGCTTTCTGTTCCACAGTTAGAGAGAAAACTTATCTTTTGGAGTCTTACTTCTTTTGTTGATTTACTAGAAATAGAATTATTGGATAGTGGAATAAAGTAATCTACAGTGTTCATGCTGATTTTTTTATTTTTTTTTTAAAATCAAAGCTATCCAAGTTCCCAAGTCCTTTTAGGTTACTGTGAACACCATAGGCTTCAAGTTATCAGTTTATTTTCTATCTCATGTTGTGCTCCTTTACTAAGAGCATCAGCCTGTCTTCACCTGTCAGTCAGTTTCTGTGGGAAATTCTGCTTGAAGTTTTCATTTGTAGATTATTCTCACCAGTATCACAAAGGAGGTACAGAATAGGGAATCTATCCTGTGCCTCCAGGAAAACACTGCAGAAGAGTCCCCGTAAGTCTCTGATGGGGGTCTTGCTGAAAATGAAATATGCCAAAAATGAATGTAGCCATTTTTCTGAGAAATGAAAATACTTTTTTCCTGTCTCTTCAGCATGAGGAAAAGGATGTCACATTTAAAGGGATGTAACATTAAAAATGTATTTTATGTAAAATATACAAAAAATGGTTGCTGCTTTAAAAATTGTGCAACATTAAAATATAAATTAGCAAATCTGTGGCAATTTTGAGTTGAATGATTATTTTAACATGATAAATCAAAAACTTCATGTGATTTGTCTTTGAAGTTACCCAAAAGGTAGTTCCCTGCAAGTGGAAATATCCTAGAGACTCAGTTTATGTTTAAGATATGACAAATCTTCAAGTTAAAAAAATCAAATGAAAAAAAATTGTCAAAACATTCAACTTTACATTTTAAACACAATTACATAAATTTAAATCATTTAACCATCTGACAACTTTGGGCAATTCATATTTTAAAAGAAAAAAGTAATCTCGAAATTGACTATCTGTTTTAAAAAACTGATAATATTTTGTAAGTTCCAGTTAGATTACATAGGGTTTGTTGGTTTTGGTTTTTTTTTGGCACAACCTTTTGAGATTGTCAACATTCTAGGAACACAGGAAAACTGTTTTCCACTTCTACATGCAGAGGCATAAACCTGTGGCTGTATGACACATTACATATTGAGGAAAAAGGCACTGTATTAGTATAGTATCGTTTTGCCAATGCATATGCAAATAGCTAACTCAAAATAGAGACTTAACTGTTTGTAAGAGATAGGAGCTAAGAAAAAACTACTGTCCTCTTAGCAAACATGATGGATTGTCAACATAACTGTCAGTCCCTGACATTTGCTCTTCTATAGGTGTGCTACATATGGAGCACATTAGAGAGTTCCTAAACCCAAGTGTGCCCAAAGGTCCTTTCAATTCCTGTTGAGTAGTTTGTTTCTGTAGGGGGGTTGGGAAGTGGTCTTGTGCAGTGAGATCTTCAGCTCTTTTATTTTTATTGCACTGTCCATGAATGTATATTTGGATGTATTTCCCCAAAATAATTTTTGGAT
Source organism: Acanthisitta chloris (assembly GCF_000695815.1). Lineage (NCBI taxonomy): Eukaryota > Metazoa > Chordata > Aves > Passeriformes > Acanthisittidae > Acanthisitta > Acanthisitta chloris. The sequence goes on along the minus strand of NW_008664273.1, from coordinate 92,095 downwards.
CCACTGGCTTACTTCAAACAAGTTTGATAGAGGAGTTAAGGTAGCAGGAAGAGCAAAGACCCTGTCAAGATCCCCATGCAGGAAAGAGCAGCAGTATGAGTTTTCGCACAGTACATACCTGAAAATTCACAGAGTACAGAGGTCATCAGAATAACTGCAATTGCAGGGAAAAGAAAGAATTGGACTTTGCATCTTTCTAAGCAGCTATTTGAACTTTCCACAGGAAGGAAATGTGTAGGAAATGAGGCTTCATTATCTCTAGTGCTCATAAGTTACTTGTTTCAGCCCTTCCTTCTCTTCTCTCCCCCTCCTTCCCCCAGTCTCCTGTAAGTATTAAACCTGTTTGCAAGCAAGTGGGTTCCAAAGTGAAATCTTTCAGAGTGACCTGTAAAGAAGAGGGATGCCATATAGAGACTATAGTGGAAACACTAATGTAGCAAAGTGCTGTGTGGTTGGAAAGGTGGCTGCTTGGAGTGCACAGCAAGGGGCTGACACTCATTCAGTGCTGCAGACTGCCCTGGGACACTGAGCTGGCTGCAAGTGTCTTCATGCCTGCCGGCAGCCTAGAGCTGAGTAAGTGGCCTGGAAATGGCTGTATCCACTTTTATGTACATTTTCTTCGTTTGAGAGATTGTATTATGAAGCCAGAGGGAGTGCTTCAGGAAGAATATATAAATTAACTGGTTACTGAACTGTGTAGGAGGGGCTGAAGTGCTGGAAAGGGAAGCTTACAATAAAACCTCCGTCTATGCACTGCAGAAAGGCATTCAAGCCTCCAGCAGATGAAGGTGGTGACCTAGAACAGCTCTGGAGGTTGCACTGCTGAAAATAGAATCTTGGCTCACCATGCTGTTTTTCAACAACTGTGTTAATGTAAGATTTCCAGCTGACACAGGTAGAACATTCCGGATGTGAATCCAGAGACAGACACTCTCAAACTATCCCAGAGTTTGGAAGTGGAGTTTGGCTACAGGTCCGTTTTAAAAAAGTAAATTTGTAGAACTCAAATCCTCTTCAAACTATCAACTGTTCTCAAAAATTTAGAGGTATTTGGACCAAGCATTATGGTTATGGTCCATCTCGAATTTTCACCCAATACTGTAAGACTTCTAAATCCTTCTCTCCTGATTTTCTTTCCTGAATGTATTTTAACTGTATTTTCTTTCCTATCCTTGTCTGCTTAAAAATGTCAGTCAGGGTTTTACCAGGAGTTTTATTACTTTTGAATGCTCTTAGTTTGTTCATCTGCTCCTCTTCCTTCCTCCCATCCCCCCAATCTGTTTGACAAATTTATTTTGTTCTTCAATTGCTGTTCCAAGGAATAAGTAGCAGTAACTTTTAGTCACCTGTACAGTCCATTATGCTATCAGCTTATAACTAGGCACAGTAAAAACACTGTTTATGCTCTACACTACCAAGAAGTTCTTGTGCTTTTTAATTAAAAAATGTCCAAGTGTTTCATGTTGCAGTTGGAGTCATCTGGGCCTGTTTCTCCTCAGAACTTTGTATCTCCAGTTACTATATGGATGGATGATATGAAAAATATTCTGACAAAAGTATTGTAAAGCAGAATCTGTGGCAAGTGGGATTTTCAACAGTATTTAGTATTTAAGTTTTTATATGCCTTTTTGTGTGAGTAAAATGTGTTGTCTTAATGGAGCTTGATTCGTTAATTGATAATTTTATTACCAATCAAAGTCATGAATCACCTCACCAAAAGCTTAGAAAAATACTAGTCTATTTATAGTATATAGTACATAATTTTTAGTAGCAGTCTAAGCAGTGTGAAGACACAGGTCTATAGGAATGTCAGATGATACATTGCAGTAGAGAAATATGTGTAGTCTCTTTCAGACTTATGTACAGGCAAGAAAAGCGATGTGTGAACAATCCCAACTTCATGGACACAGCTATGCAACATGAAAGTATAACTAGTCTGAAGCTGCTTTTATTTAGCCATAAAACAATGACAAATTCAATATTAATATATCAAAGTACATCTGTATATAGAGCAGACTCTTTCTCCTGGAAGTGGGCAAAACACCTAGAGCAATTTTTATCAAGATGTTGAGATAGATTTATTTGGATTTTTGAGTTTAAATGTACCATCTTTGATTCTAGATGCCAGAAAAAGTTAAAAGTGTGTTCTTTGTCATGGACAAAGTGGTGACTGTTTAAAGAAATGACAAATTAAAAAATATCAGAGGAGGTAAAGGAATTAGGAAAACAATTGTCTTTGTGGTTTTGGTATCACTGGTTTTTTGCTTGCAATAAAATTTATCAGTACAGTGCGTTATTAGCACAGAAATTTTAATGATGCTTGTACAGAACTTAGCACAGTCATCTAAATTTGCTTGATGTCTCCCAAGTTCAGCACTGTAAAGTATGTGCAGAAACCTTTCACCTGCTTTCAGAGGGTATTAATAATTTGTATATTCAATTACTCCAGTGGGAAGAAGTCCTGTTCTGTAAGTCTGGTGCCATTCTGTAAGGCTGTCAGCATGAATTTGGCTCAGCCCCTTATGTATCTATATTGATAAACATTTACTTAATCACACAGTCCCATGCTTTTCTCTTTCTGCATAATTTTTGTAATATTTATGGATGGATGCAATTTTTGGAGTTTCTAGTTAGTTAAAATGAATATTTTGTTGTTGTTGTTCAGAATAATTTCCTGCATTCAAACTGTGTTTCAAACACTGAATTGTTAATTTCATCAGAAGCACATTTTTAAAAAGTAATTCTTATCAGTGAATTTTCAAATTGTTTCAAGGACTCTTTCCTCACCCTACGAGTGAAACAAAGGAAGTGTTATCCCTGTTTTGCATCCTGGAAAACAGTGTGCAGAGAGATTAAGCTAAAGGTATCCATTCATTTTTGGGAAATCTGAGATGTCTAGGACTGATTTATTTTCCAAGTACTATGAATTAGCTTGATCTATGCAATGCAGGATGGCTCAAGTCCTATGTAAGCTGCACTTACGTAATTCAAAAATCAGCATTTAAATTAGGCATCCAGAAAATGAGTTAACCAGAACTTGTGACTATCTCTGACAAGCTGCATATAAAAGGCTTAGCTGATATTTCAAAGGCCATAATTTGAGTGTCTTTTCATAGGGATCACAAAAGGCATATCCTTGGAGTTATAGAAAGAAAGGTTACTAAACTTCTATCTTGTTAAACATGACTTAAACAACTTCTTTATGGTTCCCCCTAAAAATTGCACGCTTGGAAACAGCCAAACCCTTCTTATTGAAATCAAGGATAATAAGTAATTCAGCCCACAAAAGAAAACAATAATCAATTCAAGTAATCTCAATTTGTCAGTGTGAGAAATGAAAAAAAATTGGGTTGTGCAAAAGGCTGCAGTGAACTGTTGTTAACAGAAGGGGAGCTGACTGCAATGCCTGTATTAGACTTATTTCAGAAGTCACCTATCTCAGTAGCAATAATGAGAATAAAAAGATCAGTAAATTACACTGCAAATACTAAGAGAGATATAAGGGATCTTACACCTCTTTCTTTCCCCTATGGGCAGACAGGAATGAGTAGATTGCGGAAACAACTCCTGCATTTTTGTGTAGGCCTGCAAAGGTTCTCCACCAGTTGATAATTGATTGTCTCACAGGGATTATGCACAGGGACATTTGGGGATAGCAGGTCAGCAAGCTGATTCCTTGAAGCCTACTAAAACTATTAGGTCTGAGAAGTTTGCTAGGAGTAAAGTAACATGGGAATATGCAAATTTTATTTGCTCACTTTTACTTTCATATGGCATAGTCTCCATTCCCAAATATGGTTGCATTGAGCTGCAAAGGTTGGCAAATAGAAACAAACTAAATGCCAAACCCCAAACAAAGCTGGATTCTTTCCTCTTCATATCTCACCTAGTGCAACAGGAGTTCCCCAGGCTGACTCACACCAGCACTTGTACAGAACCTGTGCTTGAAAGGATGCGTGAGTGCATGCCATGAAAAGGGGGGAAGTAAATCCAGTTGTGTGCAGGGTGATTCAAATCTGGTTTATCCTTCCTTTCCTGGATAGAAATTCAGGGAAGCAAAATCAATGTTCAACTCAGGTTTGCCTCTTCCACCTGCAGACTCAAAGCTCACCTGTGACGTGGACCTTATGCTGCTTTTATTTCTTGGGCTTAAGTAATTTAGTTTACTGTGTTAGAAAACTATAAGGGTGAAGGGAGGGATTCCTATTGTCTAGAGTCTTGTTCCAGTGGAGAAACTGAGCTGATTAGCTTGCTGGTTTCCCCTTTCACACCCCTTGACAGACATTCAGACAGCAAGGTCCCAGTTGTGCCTGCTTTGGCAATGTCCTCTATGTTTCTTTGTGCATTTAGTTACAAACTTACCTGAAAACCTGCTGTCTATGGTGGTTTACCGTGGAATCCTGAATTTCTAATGGTCTGACAGCTTGGGAAGAATAGCCACACTTTTTTTCTATGGGCAAGGTAGTCTTTGGGTGGAAAATCTGCATGTCGTGGTTTAACCCCAGGCAGCAGCCAAGAGCCACGCAGCCACTCACTCACCAACGGGATGGGGGAGCGAATTAGAAGGGTAAAAGCTACAAAAACTCATGGGTTGAGATAAAGACAGTTTAATAGAGAAAGCAAAAGCTGCACACACAAGCAAAGCAAAACAAGGAATTAATTCACTGCTTCCCACAGACAGGAGGTGTTTAGCCATCTCCAGGAGAGCAGGGCCCATCACGCGTAACGGTTCCTTGGGAAGACAAACGCCATCACTCCAGATGTCCCCCCTTCCTCCTTCTTCCTCCCACCTTATATACTGAGCATGATGTCATATGGTATGGAATATCCCTTTGGTCAGTTTGGGTCACCTGTCCCAGCTGTGTCTCCTCCCAATCTCCCATGCATCCCCAACTTCCTTGCCAGTGTGGCAGTATGGAAAGCAGCAAAGGCCTCGACTCTGTGTAAGCTCTGCTCAGCAATAACAAAAACATCTCTGCATTATCAACTCTGTTCAGCACAAAACCCAAACATAGCCCCATACTAGCCTCTGTGAAGAAAGTTAACTCTACTCCAGCTCAAACCAGCACACTGCATTACAAAAGGTTGGGATTTGAGAACAGTGGAATCTTTAGAAAAGACTGTCTAGCAATAAACTAATCTATGCTCCTAATTCAAAAGTTAATTAAAAAAAAAGTAGCTAAAAACTCATTTGAAGAAAATATAATTTCGGCTTGCTGAGGAGAAGGATCTAAGAACCATTTTTTTTTCATTTAAAAGAGTTAGCCTGAAGCTAGAATTACTTTCATTGTCTAAAGTCTGGAACTAGAAAGCCTTTAACAATATGAAGAATTTCAAGGTTCTAATTACCTCATACAAATTAAGCTAAGTTCCCCAGGCAAATATGTAAAAAGAAAGCAAGTCCCATAAAAGCAAGTAAACCTTTCGGGGTTGGGTTTGGGTTTTTTTCTTGGTTTTATTTTAATACAGTTAGATCTCCTGTGTCATCAGGACTTTGCCATTGTTAGGAGTTGTGAAAGAATTTTCCTAGAAATTTCACAAATAATGATAATGCCATGGTATTAGAACTCTTGGAATTACTTAAATTCCTCTACTCCCTAATTATTTAAACATGTATTTAATGTAACAGGAGGCACAAGAGTCCTGTTTCGAGTACTGAAGAAAGACAGAACAGCAGTTTTCTTTGCTACAGCTAGCTCATATAAGTAGCACCCTGTTGTCATACAGTGACAACCTAAAAAAGCTGAAAGTTGCATTGCTGCATAATCTGTTATGTGGCATAGTTTCTACAGCATATATTTACAAAGGTGGACCCTTCAGTCTCAGTATTACCATGTACAGTTTTGTTTTGTCACGCTAGACATCAGTTTGCTAGTGCCTCACAGAATATGGAGAAGCTATTTCATGCAGTTTAAATCCACCAGGTCATCCTTGGATATTTCTAGGCTTACACTCCTAGGAGGGTGTGGTGCCTGCCTGAAGTTTCTCAACAGCAGCTAACATACTCTGTCTCCAAAGTAGTCTAGTGTGGCTTTTATCCTCCAAAGAGTGTTGGAACTTAGCTTCTATAAAGGCCTCACATTGTCTCTGGGTTAAGGTATCTTCACATACCCAAACCTGACATTTTGGCATATTTGAGGTTCAGCTGCAGTTGTAGGTGTGGGATGCACTTTGCAAGTGTGTCTCACTTTGAAATGTCTGAATTTGGAATGGACCCCAAGATAACATTTTCCTCTTTAAATTAAATGTATATTTTCTTCATGCAGAGAAAATTGGTTAAGTAATACAATTCTGAAGTTCTAACCATTAAGTATAATCATTAAGGAATGTCTGAATAAATAAACAAATAAAGCCAGCTTAATACTTCTATAACATAGATGATTTTACCTGCCTGACTGCATTTGTTTAGTGGATTTTGGTAGGTGTAGGGCTAGCTGTGATCATGATACATGGTGATTAAAAAAAAATTAGAAATTAATAAAAAGCCAGTAGGGCACGTGGGCGATATGTCACCTGCTTTTAATGCTCTCAGGAAAGAGCAAAGTATTTCAGTGTTCTGGGGACTTTGCAAAAGCTGTTGTCAGCTGTGGCATACAACACAGGAAATCAAATGTAGTGGGAAAATCCCATAGAATGTGAACTTTATTCAAAAGCTTTTATTGCATAGGTGGAGGCTAAAAATGCAGTCAATCTTAATTAGGAAAGTTTTCTTCTCAATGCTTGCTTTACATTAAAGGTGTTATTTGTTGGCTATATTCACTTCTATTGCTTTATGATACGCGGTCACAATAGTTGGATGCTACAGGTTTTATCCTGCTGTGCTCGCTACCGAGTGTGTTTATTTACTATTATAAGCAAACCTAATGAAACTGTCAGGACACTGATTTACGGTAGTGATGAGCTTGATATTTTCATTCGCTTTGCACCTGGGAAGGCACTGCCTACACAACATCAACTGCTTGCAAATAAATCCCTGCCTTGCAGCCCTTTGCCTAGGGCAAAACTACCCCTCCCATCCCAAAAAAAAAGATTTCTTGTAAAGAGGATTTGATTGCAGTGTGACTCACACTTCTTCAGTCCCACTGTGGTCATCTCAGACCAGAGAGTGAGAGAACACATTTCGTTAGAGAAGAGGAGCTAAGAGGTCCATCTACCTTGATGGTAGATGAGCTGTGTGGGCTTCTGGAAAACATGCCAACTCCTTGTGCTTCACTGGGCTTGAGGGGAGAGTGAATGCACCGCATTTGAAATCCATAAGCAGAACCCAAGCTGGGTTGTTTGGCCTAATGAAGTTGTACAAATCAAGAAAACTGAAGTTATTTTCCCCTTGGAAACTTTTTTTACACTTGGAATAGAAGATTATTGGGCATTTTAGATGCCTAAAAGCTTAGGTTTATGCTTATAGGGTGTTCTAACAGTATATGCTTGTAATTTGTGATTGTTGTTTTGTGTATAGGTGTTGGTTTAAATGGAGACTCCAGAAGATTTTCATGGCAAAAGAACCCATATTTGCAAAGGTACTTAGGGTTGTTGCCTGATCAGTTCTGGATGGATCTGATTCACCATGAGTGCAAGAAGAACTGGTAAAAAGAGTTCGAGTTTCCTCAGTACTCTCATAAATGAAATATTATTGTGTTGGTGAAGGTCTGTAAGAGGATCTAGGAAATAGTTCCTCATAATAGAGATGAGGAAAAAGAATCAAGTCCTTCTATTCATAACTTTTCCCTTGAACTTTTGATGATGTAGTTAAAGTGAGACCCTATATTCAGCAACTCGTAGTTCAGGGTCAGCAAGAAAAAGCCCACAGTCTCTTTCAGTCATTCCTGAACTGTTTCACTGTTCCATACTATAAGTCTTTGTCAGAAATGATTTGATTTCCTTTCATACTCTGTCATAACTCGTAGTTCAAATGGCCAAGTGCAGATTGCAAACTGTTACGTAATGCACTGGTGACGTAGTAGTGAGATTTTTCCAGCATTGCTGAATGGGTTTGTGTTAAAATCTGGGGGACGATTTGCATTTTGTGCCATGACTCTTGAATAGCTTGGATATAATATTAACAATACTACCTCAGTATGCCATCTTGGTATTTCACAAGTGTAACACATTTTTAAGTTCAACATCCACTCTAGCCGAGTTATAAATTTCTCCTTCATAATTTTCATTCCATGAATCACTGAAACAAGCTCCAACTTGGTATGAATTATCTACCTGCCAGTGGCTTATAAAGACATCATTGGCATTGTTTCAGCAGTAATGCTCCAGGGTTTAGCTGGAAAATTTCACCATGCTCAAAAAAAGACAGCTGGCTGCTAGGGTTTTGAAATTTGTTAGCCAGTATTTTTGGAAGGTCCTGAGTAACTGAGTAATCTAGCCTCATTACAGCCTCTAATGATTCCTTGATCTGACAGTTATGGCAACCTGTATATATTTCTGGACTTTTCAGTTTTCTTTATGAAAATTTTACTCTTAAGTCAGCAACTCTTCAACTTGGCTTTATAAAAATCTCCTAGGTACAAGTAAGCTTTATTCTTCCTGCTGTAACGGGGATCTCAGTTTACAAATTCTGCTCTACCTCAGAAAATCTTTGACTAGTCATTCTCATTCTCATTTCTTTGACTTCTCTTTTGTGGATATTTTTTCAATGAGGTGGAAATTGCGTACAAGTAAAATTTCTCACTCTGCTTCAAACCGATAGGTGGAAATTGCGTACAAGTAAAATTTGTCACTCTGCTTCAAACTGAATTTTTTTCCTGTGAGGGACTTACCCAGTTGCAGACTTGCCTTTTACATTCAAGAAAACCAAATATGAGATGAACAAAAGACCACATGAATCGTAGCTGTGAAAATCTCAGCAGTGAAAGTCAAGCCAAATTATTACATTTTCTACTTGTCTGAACAACCATAGTTTGTCTGTACTGGACTACTTTTCTTTTTTCACTAACTGCCTTCAGTTACCTGAATGCCAATTTACTCAAGGCAGTTAACATATCTCTAAAGGTTAGTTCAGGTAGATATATTTCAGCACAAGAATTCTTGTGCTCCAACTAAGTGAGGTCCAAGAAAAAGTGTGAATGTCTTGGACATACGTAGTCAAGCTTAAAAATAAATTTTTTTTCAAATGAAGCAGTATATTAAAACTTGTATGAAGAAAAAATAGGTTAAAACTCCCCCAAACTCATCCCCTTTAGCATGTCTTATTCTAGTCAAAGAGTTCATAGTTGGAATGGGGGAGAAAGAAAGCACAGAATTAATAAAAGCCACTCAAGTGTAGCTGTAGTTAGATATAAAAACCTGGTTATATTCAGTATAACATTGTATAGGCTTACCGAGAGGGCCCATGATTGGTGCATACAAATGTCTTTGACATCAGTTCAGTACTATCAAGAGTTATGAAAGGACATCTGCCTGTTTGCTAGAGTTAGATTCTGTCCTGTGTAGTGCAAGCTCAAGATCACTTATGAAGCAGGGAAAAGATGAAAACACCTTTTCTTCTGTTTAAATATGATTGGCAAGGTAAGATCATTCCACACAGAAGGAACAAGTTCCATGTTTAAAGAAGCTGGTGAGTTCTATTGCTATTTTTCTCTAAAACTTGAAAGAGCTGGTGGGAGTCTGGGAAGCAGAAAGGGACAAGAGGAGAACCAGGAAGCATATATGCTGAAGAGATCACAAAGTATGCCCACTTCGCTGTCTCTTCTTCTGTAGTGTTATGAATTAGAATCTGACTACAAAAACTATGTGAGGATCTGTGTGGCTTCAGCTACATAATTTTCCACTGTCAACAGCAGGAGGTAGTAGAAGAAAAATGAGGAGTAAATCCAAGTCCTGTAAGGAGAAGCAGCTGATTATATGGTGATTTATGTCTAGTTTGTCCTGCATTAGCACCCTAAACAAGAATCAACTGTTTCGGTTGTGTGCATTATTACTATTGGATGTCTAATTTCACAAATGGAAGTACTTTTGATGACCTGAAAACCTCATTCATGTGTCAGGGTCAAGAATTACAGGCTTAAGCCCCTGAAGTTAGTGCCTAAGTCCCAGTCAAGGGGCTAGGTTTTTCAAAAGCGCTTGTCAGCCTTTGTTCGCCAAACTGGCACTTAGTTTATATTTTCCTATTGTAACTCCAAAAATCACACTGAAATCACACTGAAAACTGCTTTAAAAGCATGGCCTACGTGGAGTATTACAATATTTGGGAAACAATGTCACAGAATTTTTCCAGAGAAGGAGGCAGTCTACAATATCACTGGCATCATCAGCCTAACTTTGGGTTGTTATTCTGGCACTTCTTGTAACTGCCATGAGTGAGTATCACAGACACTTTCCAACCACAAGATGTATCTGTATCTTCTGGCCTGGCCTCATGTGCACCAACAGAGCAGTGTGGTGAACCTGCATTACTCATGTCTATGCTTGGCACATGGGTTATGTGAAGGGCAGCTGCCTCCAGTCTCTTTGCTCCCTTTGTGAACTAACTAGTGAATCCAATACAAAGAAAACCCCAAAAGCTGGTGGGGAGTGCTAGCTGAGAGAGCTGTGTGAAGTAGCAGCAGCCCTCTGACCTCAATTCTGGTTTTCTTGTGTTTTTTTCCTAGTGACAAGGCTACACAGTTCATCCATTTAGTTTGCATTCAGGGAAATATATTCAGAAAAGGACCTTTTCTTCTGCATTATTGAGATCCATTGCCATTTAAGGCTGAGCTATGGAACTGAACTTTCCTTTACAAAAGCAGATTAAAAACAGCAAATGGCTTAGTCAGCAAACCACAGTTACTGTTCCACAAAGAAGAGCTGAGTACAATTTAAGCAAGCTAACCACAGCCTTGGACACCTGATCATATGGTCCAGGAAATGTAAAAATCCAAAACAGAATAATTGAGCTGTGATGAATGGAGCACTCTTCAAACACTTGCTCATCTACCCCTAAAACTCCTTGTTGAAAAAAACCTTCTTATGCTTTTAAATGGAGAAACTGAAGGTGCACTGTAGAAGAGAGGGCTATGGGCAGTTTTCTGTGTTCTTTAGAGGAAATATATCTGCAATTTCTTTAATCTGGATACTTGTTTACATAATCTACTGGTTCAATCCATGCTGCCTGTATGTTAAATGCTTTTTGCGCTTCGTTTCTTTGATGGGATCCTTTTATGGTACCTAAATTTGTGTGATTATTGGTTTTTTTCCCCCTTGAAGTCTGGGTGGTTTACTTCGTTTCATTAGATCAAGTTATCAGTAGGCAGGTTTGTCAGAAGGATGTCACAGCACTTTGATTACTTTTAATATGAGGCAGATCAGACTTCAAGAATATCTGTTTCTCTCTGGGTCAATTCTAATTCCTAATTCTGGATTTAGCAAAGTAGATCTTGTGCCAGGTCCTTTGTACCCGATCTTGTAATGTCAGAGGTAACTTTTCTTTTTGTTTGAGATCTCAGGGAAAATCCTGCTCTGAGCCTACAACATAAAATTGTCAGACCTTTATTAAAGTTGCTTCTTCTCCTTTCCCCTCCATCTTTCCACCCCCCTCTCAGAAAGAAAGCTGCTTGATTGACGTTGCTGTTCTCGAGGGCCTCCCATACTGTTTGAACATGATCCTCATGGTGCAGACATGCACGCTAGATTTCTTCTCAGTTGTGCAACATACTGGTAATATGCCAAAGTAGAATAATCATCATTCTCAAGGCCACAGAGGAAAACTGTGAAGTGTGAAAACTAATCTGGGGGCCACAGGGAGGCTAATTCAAGGCAGACACTAGGTCTCTATGGAACAATCAGAAGGTGCCTAGGCAGACTAACACAGACACTAAATGAGCCCAGCCCTTTTTGTTTCTTTCCACAAGATTTCCTTTTTCCTTGAAATGAGTGAAAATGTCTTTACAGGTTAGGTGCCAAAGGTAATTTGTTTTCCATTCTGTTGTATTTTCTCCAATCTGTTCAGTCTGCTGTGATGGGCTACTGGTAGGGCTGTTTTGTTTTGTTTTGTATTGTGTTTTCCAGTTGAGTCATTAATTGACTAATGACTTTTTAGGTATCAACACTGAAGAACCGTAAACACATCAGTAAAATGAATAATGTGTTTTAGCCTCATATAAGCATCAAAGTGCAACCTACAAAAGGATGGAATGACTACCCCTTCTCATCAATCCTTCAATGAGGGAGCCTGATCGAAATCTCACGGAAGCCAAAACAAGCTGTCCTCTCAGAGGTTGGGGATAGTACCTCTGGACTTGCAGGTGCTACAGGGGCAGATTGCTCTTGAACTGAAGAATGTATAGTGGTAGTCATTCAGAAATCACTTCAGCGCATTCTGCTCAGACATCATTTATACTGATTGGGCTGAAGTCTTACAACAGATCTGGACCTCTTGCTGTAGCCAGAGGAAGAAACGGGTTGGAAAGAGCTGAAGAGCTGCAAACAACCAGTCACATCATAGAAGAGCTCTTTCCTGGCACAAGCATGTTGGATCCCAGTACTACATGTCCTTTCTCTCTTTCCAGCCTCTTATCACCATAGGTGTATATTCTTGAGAAATTCAGCAGCTCCCAAGATTTTGTTATTTATGTCACTGTTTAGAAAAGTGCGCTAGAATAACAACAAAGGTAAAGACAGCCTTAAAATTATGTAAGCAGGGTATTTTTTACTTTCCATGTATGTAACGTAGTAAGATAAAAGAATATTTACGAGAAATCCAAAAGAGCCCAGTAGAAGCTAAGCTTTTGAACAAGGTCTCAAAATAAGTTCTTAAAAGAACATTTGTAGCTGGAGAAAGCATCATGTTTCATTATTACAGGTGGGATTTTGTGGGGTCTCTTCTCCTGAAGAAGGTGGAGGAGGAAAGCTGTAGTTGTTTAAATACCCAAATGAAAGGAGTAAATTGAATGTATATGTCATAGCATCAACTTTCTTATGCCCCAGATCTTGCCACTGATACTACCATTAAGACTCTCATCTGGTGATTTTTTTTGTTGAAAGGTGTCTAATGTCTACATTATTTTGTTGCTAAATGCCATGGGATAAGGGCAAATGACATAAATCACCAGATTTCTTAGACATGCATTTTTACTGATATTCGTTGATCATAAAATGAATTGGGTTATATGTTCCCTAGCTTTCATAAAAGAGATAGGATCCTTCTTTTAAGCACAAAAAAACAATGGGAACTCCCTTTTAATTACTATATTGCATGATGAGTAAGGCCTCAGGCTGTTTCTCTATGAAACCAAGGTTAAAATTAGTTACTCATCTCCTTTCCTGTATTCATTTGGGTTAACTACGTGGATATGTGACAGTATAAAGACTGAGTTTTCTTGATATGTATATGAAAGACAAGCATGGGTTTACCCAGAAGAAACTCAGAACTGTTTCCTCTGCCATCCCCTGCCTAGTAGGTCATTGGTATGTTGTGACATCCTAGCAGCTGTTTGATACCGTGGGTTGCTCTGTCTTCTCCATCACCGTGTTACAAATCCTGGCTCTGGTGTGCCCCCATTCACTTCCTGGCTTACATCTTGACCCTGAAAAAAGATGAGTTTTGTCATCTCCTTCAGCCTTACTTTTTTTGAGAGTGTCTCAGCAAGTTTATGCTGTCAGCTCGGTCACTGGCTTGTTGTGAGGCATGCTCTTTAAAGAGCAGGACAACAAAATGTAATTGTAGAAGAACAATATCTTATGGGATTTTTAACAATTGGTTATTGTTCTTTAAGAAATCAGAGAAGTATTTTAATTATTTTCATTCCATATCCTACATGTCATGTCTCAACACTGAGGAACGAGAAAGCTTTTGTTTCCTGTGAATCTCTTTTAAGAAAATGTCTTTTTTATATTTCAGTTTTCTTAATGAGATAGTATCAAAAAACAAGTTATTTTTTGGTCTGTGAAGGCTTTTGGAGATCATAGAAATACATTTTATGTTTCAGGAACAGAATTCAGTACCTACATATTGATATGCCCTTCTTGCTTATCTAGCCCATCCAAAAATAGATGTTCTGGGCTTTCTCCTGCTTTTCTGGAATTTGCCCCTGATTTCTTGTTGCCTTAATTTCTATTAAACTTTGGTCTAAGGCAAAGAGATTATTTTTGTTCCCCTGATGTTATTCAGCCATGGATGTACTCACCAAACACCATCAGAACTGATGACACACATTTCATGGCAATTTGTTCCCATTGAAGATACATTGCTGTTTCTGTTTTGTTAAGGAGGTAGTGCCTCTTCTCATGCTTTCACACACTTGCTAGTACAAGCTAGACATCAGCCAAAGGGAGAACCTTGCTGTCCATGTTCAATACATGGATAAGATGCAACCTTTCATTCTCATGGTTATTGCAGGGAAGAAAGACAAGTTGTTACCAGATGAAATCAGTTGATATTTCATATTTCTTTTACACACATCTCAGTGATTCCTCGCTTCTATCTGGAGGTCTATAGCAGCTAGAAGTACATGCAATCTTATTGATTTTTCTCATGCACATTGTGGTGTCTTCTCTGAAAATCCATGCCAGTCAACAGAAGGTGGAAATGAAGAATCTTTCACATAGAGCTCAAGGATTCATGTCTTCCTCTTCTTATCACTGTTTCCATTAGCATTTGCAGCTGCTATTAAAGCTTAAGAAGAGGGTGATGGGGGGTTGTGTTTTGTTTGCTTGGTTTTTGCATATTTTACTGTGCATAGTGTTTGCTTTGCCAGAAATACTGTGATGTTCCAGTTTAGACATTCAAGGGCCAATTTGAGCTGCTGTTTCAGATTCTTTGTGTATAAGTAGAAAAAAATAAACCATTTAGGTTCATCTCTGTTCCACAGCAGCCAGTACAAATGTGGGGTGTGGTGTTTTGGCTTAGTTTCTGGTTTGAGATTTTTTCAGTGGAGAATTTGTATATATGGGGAGAAGGTAAATTTGCAGTAAGGTAGAAAATGCCATTATGGTAGTGTATCTAGCTTGTCAGAAAAAAAAAGTGGTATCTCAGTATTGTTGTGACACTGGAACAAAGCTACTGCAGAATATGATTTGAATTATTCTGGGGAGCATAAAAACAACTGGCAAAATAGCCAAAGTTAATATCTAGCATTATGTAAATAACTGCTCTGATTGACCAAGGCTTTGGATAATGTTAAACAGTAGTCCTTGGGAAATGAGACACTGAATTTCATCGTGGGCAAAGAATTAAAAAATGCTTTTTGTTACATTCATTGGTGTGTTTATATGAACTGCTCTGATGGCCATGACTGAGAAACTGCCTCTCACTTTCCAGTAGCTGCTTGGACTTGTTTGTTCTTCTCTTGCTGAACAAGGAAATAAAGATTATGTTGAAAAAGATAGAGAAAATCAACTTCCTTTGTTCCTTTTTTCCTGAATCTATTGACATAAATGGTATTTGCTGACCCAAGCATTTCTTCCAAATCTGTGCATATGAATCCTGACAGAGATGATAGGTATGGTAAAGTGAAGGAGTAGAGTTATTAAGATGTCTTTGCTTGGTATATTTTCTGACATGTCAGCTTTACATCTATGATGGTATTCCTTTCTTGACAAGTAGTGTTTATAGGTAGCTTTGATGTTAACTCCCACTTTTGCAGCCTTCTCAAGATAACTTGCAGTTTTCACATGGTTTAGGGCCTGAAGCAGAATACCCAGCAGAAATTTAGATTCAGATCAGGTAGTATGAAGACTAACTGACTGTTTCAGAGACATTTTACATTATTTCCTGCTCAAATACAAAATTCAGGTAAGCCTTGTCTCAGGTAGCCTTTAACATTTTTTTCTTTTATTTCAATAGAAAGCTAACATTTCTATTCCAAGCAACTACTTAGCTGTGAAAAGAAAAAACTTCTGGAGGTGACCCTGTGGGTCAGAAGGACTCCTAGAAGCTGCTTTACCCACAGCAGGCCTCCTCTTGATCTATATGTTCAGAGTCACAGAATTATGCTGGTTGAAAAGCCCCTCTGGAGGTCACCTGGATCAACCCTCTTACTGAAGCAGGGTCACCTAGAGCACACTTCCCAGGACTGTCCAGAGAGGTTTTGAAAGTCTCTACACATGAAGACTCCATCACCTCCCTGGGCAACCTGGACCAGTGCTTAGTCATCTTTACAGAGAAAATGTGGTTCCTGGTGTTCAGACAGTCTCCCTTGCTTCAGTTTGTGCATGTTACCTCTCCTCCTGTTACAGAACTCCACTGAAAAAAGCCTTGCTCTTTCTTCTGAGGTACACTGCTTGTCAGTAAACCTCCAGCTAGACTTCATACCACTGATCACCACACTCCAGACCTGAATGCTCAGCCAGTTTTCATTCCAAATTACAGTCTGCTCATCTGGCCTATTCTTAATCAGCTTCCATATGAAGATCTTATGGGATACAGTGACAAAAGCTCTCCTGGCAGGTAGACACTATGTATTGCTCTCCCCTCATCTACCAAGCTAGTCAATTTATTGGCAAAGGTTATCAGGTTGGTCAAGTATGACTTCCTCTTTTGTGAATCCAGGCTGTCTACTCCAAATTGCCTTCTTGTCCTCTATGTGCCTGGAAAGTATTTCCACCATTAATTGTTCCATGACCTCACCAGGTATTGAGGTGAGGATGAAAAGCCTGTAGTTCCCTGGGTCTCCCTTCTTGCCCTTTTCAAAAATACAAGTGACAATTTCTTTCCTCCAGTCTTCAGACATTTGATCCAATGGCCGTATTGTTCAAAGATAATCAAGAATGTCCTTACATCTCATGACACAAGATGTCATTACATCTGCCAGCTTCCTTAGCACCTATGGGTGCATTCCATGGACATGGATTTGCATATGTCCAGTTTGCTTAAGTGTGATCTTCATTCACCAATAGCACATGTTCCTTGCTTTAGACTTTCCCCCTGGTCTCTGGGGCCTAGGATCTCTGACTTTGGTGAAGACTGAGGCAAAGGTGGCATTCAGTACATCAACATTTTCTAAGTTTTGTGTCAGCAGGGTCTCTGACCCATTCAGCAGCAGGCCCATATTTTCCCTGGTCTTTATTTTGCTACTTGTGGACTTCAGAGAAACAAGTACTTTGCTTTAACATCCCCTTCCCACTTCAGGTGGGCTTTGGCTTCCCTAACACTGTCTCTGCATGATTGGACACCGTCTCCATGTCCTCCCAGGTTGCTTGTTCCTACTTCCACCTTTTGTATACTTCCTTTTTATATCTAAGCTTTACCAAGAACATCTTTTTCATCCATTCAGGTGTTCTGGCATTTCTCTCAGGTTTGCTGCTTGTTGGGATGGACCACTCTTCATCTTGGAGAAAGTGATCCTTGAATATCCATGTCTTCTTGGACCCATCTTCCCTCCAGGGCTTTATCCCACAGGACTCTTTCAAGCAGATCACTGAAAGGTCAAAGGCTACTCTCTTGTTGACCCACTACATGATCGCTAAGCCAGAGTATTTGCCAGTCTTAGTATGTCATTTTGGCTCTGCCAGGATTTTCCAGCATGACCTGAAGCCAGAATTTGGGAATTTTACATGCTGCTCCACCTTTCTGCCTTGAAAAGCAGGGCCTTATACAGCATGAGGTTGTCAGTCTCTTCTGATGCTGTTCAGGTTACACAAGGACATGGGGTTACACAGAGACACTGACCTGAATAGATCCATGCCTCCATGAACTAACCAGTTGTGTGTGCTGACCTACATGTGCTGAACAAAGTAAAGGAGAAGAAAGGGGAAAGAGGAAATGAGCAGTAGAGTAGTGGTACAAGTAATCCCTTACTCAGGCATTCACATTCCCTATGTCAAATGAAACACAACTAATGTAGCAAAGTTGGGAGATTTGACTTTTTTCTTTTTTCTTTTTTCTTTTCCCACCCCCTTCCTCTTTTTGATTGGCTTGGCACTTTCATTTATAGATACCACCTCTTTCTTTTTTGAACCACACTGTTATGAATTTTTAATTTGTCAAAAGTCTGTCTGGACTTTGCTCACAAATTAGAATAAAAATGTTTTCCTTTTCATTTTTTCCTGACTCTCTTCTGAACCAGAACTAATGAAAGTCATCTTATGTGGTCTGTTTTCCTGGCACTTTAACAGTAGGACAGAAATAGTGGAAAACTGAGAAGAATCATCTTTTCATAAGTACTTGCTCATATATAGAGGTACTTACATAGTTTGTTATTCTACAAAATAAAATAAGCAAAGGTACTAAGACTCCTGCTAATCTTGCTTCTTCAATTTCTAGTAACAACTCTCAATTACAGGATTCAGATTTTCAACCTAAGAAGGATGATTAACTCAAAAATCACTAACTTCATTCTAAAGAGTACCGTTTTAGAAATTTCAGGAAAAACTCCAACTTTTTTTCTTCATTTTAGACTCAAAAGATTGGGTTAATTTGAATAATAATTCTATTGTCATCTAAACAGTTGTGGACTTACCTGAATCTAGTATATGTTCCTTCAATATTTGTCATTCATAGAAGAGCTGGGACATAATGTCTCTTTTTATTGGAAATCTCCACAATATTAGCAGCAGCATAGGGTTATGATTAAGAAAATCAGTTCAGTATTAAATCTGGATTTATTGCCTTTAGTGGTTTAACACAACCAAATTCTATCTGATTTGGAAAGAAAATTTTCATTGACCCAAATTAAATAACCCTTATAATTAATTTTCAGAGAAAAGAATATATTTTATTTGTGTGAGATATTCCAATACTATGAAATTGTGGGTGAAAATTTTGTGTCAACTGGACACTGTACATAA
This sequence comes from Acanthisitta chloris, assembly GCF_000695815.1. Taxonomy (NCBI): domain Eukaryota; kingdom Metazoa; phylum Chordata; class Aves; order Passeriformes; family Acanthisittidae; genus Acanthisitta; species Acanthisitta chloris. The sequence goes on along the minus strand of NW_008664273.1, from coordinate 73,384 downwards.
GATGGATTCTAAGTCCTTTCTACCGTACTTTCAAAGCCATAGGGTGCTGGTGAAACAAATTGTAACTGATTTCCTGGAATAGGTAATGAAAAAACCCCTTCTTACTCCACAGAGTAGGTATTATTCCAGGGCACTGTGTTGTTAATGGTTAATAAAAGAGTGTCTGGAAGTGCTGAATTCAGATCTCTTCCAAGACATCTTGCCCTGGCTTGGTCAAATCTAGGCTTCCTGTGAGTGAAGACTGTGGCAAACAAGTAGAACCAAAGTTTTCTCCTGTGGCCTGCTGTCCCTTAACAACCTACAAGAGCGGACACTGTCTAACTCAATTATGTGTGACCTGGGACTGATTTAATTCAACTCCACAATGGCAGAGAACCAAGTGTTGGAAATCAACAAACCATTATTCCCACTGAAAAAATACCCTTGTGTGGTATTATTATTTGGGGAGGGACAACGTCTGATTTTGTGCTGTGTAGCAGAGCCTGGCATGAATTTGGTCTGGATTCATTCAATCAATGATGTTGGCAAACTACAGAAGATGTTGTCACTTGAGTCTTATGAAGTGAAATGTAAAGGGCAGTTAGTTTCGTATAGAGGATTAAAAATCTGCTTTGTTCTCTTTAAAGGATCCACATGGGTTGTTCCAGGGTGAAGAGGATCTTTTCCTGAGTGGCATAATGTATTGATTGTGGAAAAACACAAACAGCTGTGAAAATTTGATGGCTTTTAAGCACTGTATGATCTAGCTGTGGGAGAAATTTTGTACTAATTATGGAATTACATTAAGATGGAAAAACACTGAACATGTTAACTGTAACAAGATTGCCATTGATTATTATGTTTCATTTTAAATAGAAAGTGGCATGGGAGGAGTGAAACAAAGTTGTAGGAACAGATCTAAGCCATTAATTTTCATTTGTTTTTCAGCTGGTCAAACTCATGCAAAATTGTGGATGATCAAAAATCAGGTGCTTTTGCATCACTAAATTAAAAATTACAGTCATATTGATGCAAATTTATATCATCTGCTTAACAAATGAATAAGCATGGAAGGTTTTCTGTCTTTAAAAGTGTTTGTATTTTTGTGGGTTTTGTGCATATTTTGGTGACAGGGTTTGAACAACTTCTTGAGGCTGTTTGGTTGAAGTTGAAAACTGATGCAGACTTAATTAGTAGAGGCTGTTAGTCTTGGAGGCTCCTTTAGCTACGGAGAAAGGGAAAGGTATATGTGATACATGGCAGGTCTCCTGAGGGGCACATTGTTCTGCCCAAGACTTCCAGTTCTGCAATATAACAATCTGAACACGATCCTGGATTTGTCCATTCAGAAAATTATTTTAAGCATGTATTGTCATTGATTTTGTATATAGAACTGGATGCTTTGCCAAGTAGAAGCAGGCTGAAGTAGAACTAAGGATTTTATCCTGCACTGGAATCACCACAGGTTTTCCTGAATTCAATAGTACAGAAGTTAGTTCTAAAATATACAGTCAAGGCATGAGTGCATTTATCATCTTTATATAAGGGAAGAAAAAAAAATACAAAAATGTGTTTTCTAGGTTGTTGGTTTTTTTATTTTTGCTACTTCTACAAGTACGTTTCTAACCAGACCAAGAAAGGCAAAGGTGGAGACTGGGAGAACAAAACCCCTAAACGCACTGTAGAAGAGGATCAGGTTCTAGACCATCTAAGAAACCTGAATGTGCATAAGTCCATGGGTCCTGATGAGATTCATCCTCGGGTCCTGAGGGAACTGGTGGATGTAGTTGCTAAGCCACCATCTGTAATATTCCAGAAATCATGACAATCAGGTAAAGTCCCTGATGACTGCAAAAAGGGTAATTTAACCCCCATTTTTAAAAAGGGGAAAGCAGAAGAACAAGAGAACTATTGACCAGCCTGTCTCACCACTGTGCCTGGCAAGATTATGGAGCACGTTCTCCTGGAAGCTATGCTTAGATGCATGAAAAGCAAAACAGTGATTGGTAATAACCAACATGGCTTTACCAGGGGCAAGTCATACCTGGCGAATTTGGTGGCCTTCTATGATGGGGCTGCAAAATTTGTAGATAGGGGCAGAGCAACTTATGTCTTCTACCTGGGCTTATGGAAGGTGTTTGACACTGTCCTGCATGACATCCTTGTCTCTAAATTGGAGAGACATGGATTTGATGGGTGGACCACTCGGTGGATAAAGAACTGGCTGGATGGTCACACACAAAGAGTTGTGGTCAGTGGCTCATTGTCCATGTGGAGGCCAGTGACGAGTGGTGTCCCTCAGGGGT
>NW_008664273.1:69732-70945 GCF_000695815.1 Acanthisitta chloris | reverse complement strand
AAACCTCATGAAGTTCAACAAAATGAAGTGCCAAGTCCTACATCTGGGCCATGGCAATCCCAGGCACACCTACAGGTTGGGTGGGGAAGTAACTGAGACCAGCAGTGAGGAGAAAGACTTGGGAGTGACAGTGAACGACAAACTCGCCATGAGCTGCAGTGTGTGCTAGCAGCCCAGAAAGCCAATATGAATTCTGGGCTGCATAAAAAGGAGTGTGACCAACAGGTCAAAAGAGGTGATTCTTCCCCTCTACTCTGCTCTCATGAGACCCCACCTGGAATACTGTGTGCAGTTCTGGTGTCCTCAATATAAGAAGGACACAGAACTGTTAGAGCAAGTCCAAAGGAGGGCAACAAAGTTGCTAAGAGGACTGGAGCATCTCCCCTATTCAGCCCTGTTCAGCCTGGAGAAGACTGTGTGAAGACCTCATAGCAACTTTTCAATATCTGAAGGGCCTACAAGGGAGCCAGAGAGGGACTCTTTGTTAGGAACTGCAATGATAGGACAAGGGGTAATGGGTTCAAATTGAAAGGGGGGGAAGTTTAGGTTAGATATTAGACAAAGCTTTTTGCTGTGAGTGTGGTGAGACCGTGGAACAGGTTGCGCAGGGAAGTGTTGGCTGCCCCAAACCTGGCAGTGTTCAAAGCCAGGTTGGATGAGGCCTTGAGCATCCTAGTCTAGTGGGGAGGTGTACCTGCCCATGGCAGGGAGGGCTGTGACGCGATGATCTGTAAGGTCAATTCCAACCCCTAACATTCTATGATTCTATGATTCGAAGAAGGTGTTACCCTTTTTATACATGAGCTTAAACCAGTGGCTAACCCTCAAAATATGAACACTGAAATGTGAGTATTAAGGGCTGATAAATATGAGTTTCCTCATTGGTTGTTTTGCACTTTCTCTTTGCATAACATTTTGAGAACTTTTTGAATTATCATATGGCTTGCACTTCGGCTGAATAAGACCACCCACTACAGTGATACAATAGCTGCAAAGAGAATTTAGTGGAACTTATTGCACACCAATGAAAATGAAATCAAATATTAGTGACATCCTCTTATGAAACTGCATTTAGTTTAGGAATTTTTTCACCATTGCAACTAAAAAATAATTGTAATAATAATAAACTTCAGAAGTCTTAGATTCTTAAGTAATCAATCCTACTGCATTGGGCAGTATGAGAGTTAGTGATTATGCAGTTTGACCCTCATAT
>NW_008664273.1:15557-69717 GCF_000695815.1 Acanthisitta chloris | reverse complement strand
TTTCCCTTTGCATCCAAGTAAAACCACTACTTCCCACGCAACATGTCATTACCATCACAATAGGATCTGCTTGGTAATAGCATTTGGAAGGGATCCTTCACTTTAAAGCACTGTTTGAAATCAAAGCTCCCTTCCTGTTGCAACTTAGCTTTAAAACAGACTTCTAGTGATCCTGGCAAATACAGTGCTCTTTTTCTTTACCCTCCTCAGTTCTGATTCCATTCATTGCCTTTTAGCTGTTTTTTTTAAAATGGAAAACCAGAAAATAGTTTTTCCAGATCTTGAAATCATATTAAATTCTAACTTTTGGGGGAGGGGGGAATTTTCCCATTAACATTTATTTGCCTGTGTGATTTTGAAACCTCCGTAGTATGTCCTTTAACTGGAACCATCTAGCAAACTGCAGAAATCTCCAACCTTTGTTCAAATTACTAACTCTAAGAAGAATTAAACTGTAAAATGGTACTTTAATAGCATAGCATTATAAAGAAGCATGCTGAAAAAAGGAAAAATTCAGAAAACACGCTAACTCCACCTGTTATGGTGAACAGTAGCAAATGGTATTCACTTTCAGTATTCGCTGTTTGCCAACAAATTGGGCAAGAATTCCATTTCTTTCCCTTAATTTTAAATACTGAGTCATTAATTGCTAAGATTTGTACCCTCTCACATACTCAAAGGCTAATGTTGCAAAAGAAGATAGTTTCCTCTTGTGTTTTGATCTTTCAGTGTACACTGCTGCTGGGTTTTGGCTATTATCTAATGAAGAGTATTAGAAGTGCATCCAGCACTATGTTATGTGGGAGGTCCATGAACATAATGGAAATAGTTATCTTTCTTAATTAAAAAGGATAAATATTTTTTCCTTTCTCATGTGACAGCTGTTCTCCTAAAGAGGACAGAATCCCCATTGGGCTTTTGGGACAACTAGCTGGAAGGAATCATTTGGCTTTTAGGAGGGAGAGGGACTGCCTGAAGTCATTCACATTGTGCCATGTTTTAAAGCTGTCTCATCCTGATTCTTCTGAGAATATCCAACTGTTGTGAATTCACATAAATCTTTCCAACAAACTTATCTGCTGGAGCAGAGAAAAGAGAGATGGTTTAGAACAATAGAAGCTGCTGTTAATATTCACAGCTAATGTATTTAAACAGTAGAATCAGCTTATAAATGGAATGTGAATTTGTCTGGTCACCTGCCACTAGCCTGTCTTCTCCAGTTAGCAGTTACTGAATTTTCATTTTTCTATGTGTGTTTTGGTTTTGTCATTTGTTTGGTTGAGTTGTTGGTGGTATCTGGTTTTTTTGTTGAGTCCTTCACATTTTTACCCAGGTGATACAGTAGACTAATAGAATTGGTGAAAGTACAGACTTCTCTACCTAGGCCCATAAAGGAAAAAGATGTGCATCAGGACAAGATGTACCTGCAGACTAAAAATGATTGGGGCACAAAAACCGTATCAGGTTGTGTTTATAGCTATGGTCAATGCTTCTCTTATTTCTTAAGTATGTATCCATGGGCCTGTCTCCTTGATGGGGTAGTTTTTGTCTTTTTTAATTATTATTACTGTTAGGTCTTTGTGGACAGCAGAACATATGCCTGCATATGACACAAATAAGGACTGAGGAGAAGGCAACAGCACTGTCTTTAGAACTGTTTTTTTTCACTTTTCATTCCTGCCAGCTATGCTGATTTCTTTAGTCCTAGGCTGGTGATTTCTATCACCAAACAATCCTGAGTGGAACTACTGCATTTCTGCATCCTCATATTTGTACAAACAATGATTTTATATACTTTCTAATAAATTAAATACTTTATACTTAATGATTATTATTGAAAATTACTCAGACCCTTTGAGATTTAGAAATTTGTTGTTAGCTGTGAGTGTCTTTTCCATGCCAGAAAACCTTTCTGTGAATACAAGCATGAGGTCTAAGAACAGGAGGGCACTTCCTGAAGTCTCCGTAAGAATGTGATATGCTATGTGCTAGTGGGCTTCTACAGTCCCCTATGACCTTGTGGGTCTAGTAGTAGGAGCCCTCTGTCAGCCTCTGCTAGAAAGGCAAGGAAAGGTGTAGACCAACTTGATTCATATGCATGTTCTTTTCCAGAGTGTTTCTATTAAGTCAGTTAAGTTTTAATTGTCATAAATATAGTTATGTTCTTCTGGCAAAACTTGTGGGCAACCCGCTTGTCCCCGTGGATTGGGGTCAGTCTAGCTGAATACCCCAATTAACTGTCAGCAGACTATCACCTCCCTGCTTACCCCCTTTTTTCTTTTACCTGTCCTACAGCCTGACGTGAAGGATTCTTTGGCAAAGAAAGATAGTGAAGTGGAGCAATTGTGGAATCCAACTAGTAGGAATGATGAGCATCCAGCATTGCTGCTGGTAGCAGATTAATGGGCAGCCTGGCTGGTGAGCACTGATGGAGAGTGCACTTAACAGACTCTTGGGAAACACAGTATAAACTCATAGTGGTGGAGGACTTGGCCCTCAGGGGAGCTGGTCTAAGGGATAACCCCTAGAGAGCTTCAGGAGCAAACCACTCCCTCTGTAAATCTTTGACAGGGCATAGCACACAGGAAAAGAGGATGTGCTGTTAGGGGCAGCAAATTAATCTGCCCATTCACTGAAGTCTTGGATATGAAATGATGAGTGCTGCAGCAGGACAAGGAGCTATTTCAGCAGTTTTTGCACAGAGGCCGTTGCTGGCATTTTCTGGGGAAATGACAGTATTGCCTATGGGATTGTTTAGTCTTTCCTAATCCATTTCCAAAGTGTTTTTCTCCACTTCCAGTACAGTTCTCTTCATTCAAACCCATTTGTTTGGCTTGATGCTTGTAAGTGGGGAAGTATGGCTCATTGAGTACCTTAGCAATATAATTTGATTGCCAGACTGCTGGATAATGGCTTGAGTGTTTTATTTTGAACCTTTGAAAACTCTGTTGATATTGCCTCAGCCCTGCTGCTTGCTAATCAGTGTCTGGCGGAAAGATTAGGTTTGTGGAAAGACAGGCCAACAGAGAAGGGTGAGGTGGGTAGTTTGCACCTCTTGTGGTTTTTGATGAAATTCAGCTTGTATGGATGGATTGGTAGGGAAAAATTAACTGACCTGAAAAGGGGGTAAGCAGGGAGGTGATAGTCTGCTGACAGTTAATTGGGGTATTTAGGGCAAGGCTGAGTGCAGAATTGCAGAAGCATCTGATAAGACTGAATGACTGGTCAATAAAACAGCAGATTAAATTCCGTGTGGACAGAAATAAAGCAATATACGGAGCAGAAAAAAATGATCCTATATTTACCTCAACTTAAGAACACTGTTAGAGGAAGGACACTGGGTTAGTCAGATCTCTGGTCTAACCTAATGAACCTTCTCTTTTTTTTTCCTTTTGCTGTCAAGAGCAGTTCTACAAAGGCTGCCCCTTTTTGCTCTGTATACTATGGGAATTCACAGCAATTAAAAAAAAGTTTAAAAAAAGATGAGAAAGAAGTGTCTGCTCCTGGGTCCATAGAGTCTTGCAGGCTTCAGTTAAAACTTCACAGAAAACTTGTGCAAACCAATTTCTCCTTGCAGAAACTGTTCTTGATGTCTTCATTGTGAGCATCTTTGCAAGTGAGGGCAAGTGGGGCTGGGGGTGACTTTTCCATGTCGTGTGTCTTAGCATCTGACTCTAGGAATTTATATCATTCTTCTTCTTGATTCAGAGAAGAGGAGAGAGAGAGGGGTGTTTAAACCACAGTAACATCCTCTGGTATACAGGCTACCAAACTGTCTTCAGGTCTTTGTTTGAAAGCAAGGGTACTTGTGTACAACTGGGGATAGAGTGATGTCTATATGAACAGGCAGAGTAAAAACTAAGCCAGTCCAAAAAGTCATGTAGTCCTCTTGGTTTAGGAGATTTATGAGCTGAGATCTAAAGCACATTAGCTAACCCGGAGAGTACCATTTACACTGGCTTGTCTGGCCTGCTCAAAGAGGAGTTTGTGCAGTCTGTGACTCTCTCTGCTTATATTTTAGTACTCTCAGTTTAGTCTGAGTTGGAAAATTTGCGCTGGACTCTGCATTCTTAAAAAGAGCACTCCAAACATTTGAAATGATCAACCTTGAGTGCCATTTCCTTTCTCTAGAGAATGTGGTTTTCCTAGATACAAAACATAGCATAAGCCTCAGTGTAGCAAACCACTAAGGTTAGGATCATGCCTTTTATCTTTAGAAAATATTTTTTTAAGTATTCTTAGTAGCAATGAATGCTATAGGTTAGAATGCTTTATGATTGATTGTAGTCATGAAGAACACACTTCCAAGCAAGGGATGAAGTATACACTCAGTTTGCTGATGATATCAAGTTGGGAGGGAGTGTTTATCTGCTTGAGTGTAGGGAGGCTCTACAGAGAGATCTGGACAGGCTGAATAAATGAGCTGAGGTAAATTCTATGAGATTCAACAAGGCGAAGCGCCAGGTCCTGCACTTGGGTCACACCAACCTCATGAAATACTACACGCTGGGGTAAGAGTAGCTGGAAAGATGCCTGATGGAAAAGAACCTTGTGATGCTGGTTGACTGATAGCTGAACATGAGCCAGCAGTGTGTCCAGGTGGCCAAGAAGGCCAATGGCATCCTGGCCTGTATCAAAAGTAGTGTAGCCAGCAGGACCAGAACAGTAGTCATTCCCCTGTACTTCATGCTGATGAGGCCACACCTGGAATCCTGTATTCAGTTTTGGAACCCGCAATCGAAGAAGTGTTTGAGGGAGTTGCAATTGTTTAGCCTGGAGAAAAGGCATCTCAGGGAAGACCTTAAGAAGGTTGTAGCAAGGTGGGGGGTCAGACTCTTCTCCCAAGTAACAAGCAATAGGATTAGAGGAAGTGGCCTCAAGTTGCACCAGAGGAGGTTTAGGTTGGATATTAGGAAAAAACTCTTCACTGAAAGGATCGCCAAATATTGAAATAGGCTGCTTAGGGAAACAGTTGAGTGTCTGTCCCTGGAGGTATTTAAAAGATGTGTAGATATGGTACTTAGGGACTTGGTTTAGTGGTGGACTTGGCAGTGATAGGTTAATGATTGGACTCAATGACCTTAAAGGTATTTTTCAGCATAAATTACACTATGACTCTAACTTAATATATGACAATTTTCCAGCCACTTCGATGTAGGACTCCAATGCCTTATAACCATTAGTAAGATATGGTAACTTGCTTCATGATTCTCTTAAATGCTTATGTTTGTTGGGTTTTTTTTTGCTTTCACCTGCTGTTTTTTATTTGAAGGTAATCATGGGAATTTTAGAATTTTAATATGTGGTGAGCCAAAATGAATTTAGCATTTAATCTAAAGTAGTCACTGTTCCTTTGTAATCTAAATTTTCATTGATGCTTTCAGAATAGATATAATAGATAAGCAATCTGTATCTGATGTAGACAAACAGAAAAAACTGATGACAAGTGAAAATGTCTTTCTAATTGTAGTGGGATTTTGAATTGCCTTCAAGTTCTAATGTTTATTCAATATAAATTATAGCAAGGCTAAAGCATTGCCAGTAGCTGAACTTGCTATTATTGGACAGAAACTTATCTATAGCACACACTGAGTTGAGTCTTCTCTGTATGCAAATGCACACATACACATAGAACTACTAGCATAAAATAGACTCTGAGCCTAAAAAGTTAGTCTAGATACTGTTAAAGAGGTGTTGGAGTAAGTGGTGATTGAGAAATTTACACTTTCTGGGGTTCGTTTCTTCCTCTTCCAGGAAGTGCTCTGCCTCTCCAGTTTCACCAATACATGTGTTGATGGGATTAACCTAAATATGAATCACTGAAAATTTTCAAGTTAGAAATCATTCTCCCTCATTTCAGTGAGCTTTGGATTTTGGATGTAGGACAGGATAAGGCACAAATAGAGTAAGCAACTTGTGCAGTATATCCCTGACAATAAAGCTCTGCACAAGTTTCTTCTGAGTTGAGTACTATGACAACAAGAAAATCCTGGTAGTAAATCACATGTGAATGTTAAACTCTATTCTAAGAAATTTGGTACGCTATAGCAATGTTTCAGGCAGTGAAAAGACAGTTTTGTAAACTGAGTACAATATAGGATCTATGATCTGAGCATCAGTGGGCATTCAGTGTTACCCTGAAGAGCCTGTCTGACTTCTGTCTGATAAGCAGATATGGAACTGCTCATTTCAGAGAGATTTTGTGAGGTGTAATTATCTCCTGCAGAATCCTTTCCTGTTTGTGGCTGAGGACATACTAGGCAGGAAGCTAATTCTTTTTTAATGCATAACATTTGCCCTAAGTCATGAATCCAGTTCCTACAGATATTGACCTCTCAGACACTTGAGTCTGAATAAAGAGATAATAAGATTTGCTCAAAGGATTTTCATTGATGATTTGAAGAATATTCAGCTTTTAAAAGTTATAATTAACAAGCACCCACTATACCCATTTGCTTTGTTGTCTTTCGTTACTTTGTATATATATCTGAATGATTTCTAATTTGTACTTACTTGTACTTCATTTGATTTTCTTTTTAAGACTGTAACTTTTTCTTACAGCTTCTAAGGAGATGCTTTGTTTTGAAAGGGTTTCTCTAAATAAATGGAGAAATACCGGTTGAAATTAAACATCAGTTGTTGTTGTAAGGCCATAGTATGTAAGGGATACTGCTGCTGAAATTAATTCCAGTATAACAAACTTAACTGAACTTCCTATGTTGGTAGATACTTGCAAAGTTGCTAACCTATTGCTATTCTGTGATAAACTAGCAGAAAAAAATATTTTAAATTATTCTAAGATATTGAAGTTTGACTGTGTAGAAGGAATATGTGGTTGACTTCTGCTGTTAGTGGCAGGAAATCATGTTATAAATAGCAGTTGAAAAGATAAAAATGGAAGTGTCAAAAAGAAATATATCCAGTAAGCTAAAAATTCTTTGCTGTACTGTAATGAATATGATATGTGTGCTATCACACACACATTTTGAGAGTATCAATATTTGCTTATTGTCAGCCCAGCACAGCAGACAAGCTCACAGGAAGAGAACTAGTTTCCTGTAAGAGTCTGCCAGATACTTTACTGTATTGATATGTATTAGCCCAGCTGTGCAGAGCTCCCTGTGCACTGCTCAGTTTAACCTGTCTAGCTCTTGTTATGGTTAGTGGCAATATACTCCATTCCCCTCAGGTGCAAAGAATATAACCAGACTTGGAAGAAAGTGGAATTATCAATTAATTGCTATGCTGAATGTTTATTAGGAATATTCCGTTAAGCACAAGAAACACCTAAATACCCAGATTCACATTCTTGCACATAATCACAAATAAGAAGAGTTATTAACCCTTAATGGTAATTTAGTATTTATTGGCATGATAGAGAAAATGCAAAATTTTGTGGTTTTTTCAAACTAAGGAGTGCAGGTAGTACAGACCGTAAAAGAATAATTAAACAAAACCTTGAAAGTATTGTAATGAATATTGTTATACTCTCATGTGCATGTTTGGTGATAACATCATTTAAAAATACATGTTTATTTGTGCGAGCTGTTTTAAAGAGGGAAGCATTGAGAAAGTACTATTAAGATTGACTATTTGCATTTTAATGCATTTCCCATTAAAATCTAGGTTTGTTTTACCTCTGCCACTCTCAAACTGGGTAATTTTGTGAAAATCAGTGCACCACTTGAACTGTGAGATCTCCGTTTTTGACGATGGAGATAACCTTATCTTATTCCCAGCTTTTTTTCTATTTTGTTTTGATTTTTTTTTAATGCTTTGCTTTTACTAGTCTCTTATGGGACATAATATTTTCTCGCACTGTGAATGTGCATAACTTGCACAAAGATTCTAATGAAGATTGACACCTCTAAGTATTAATGCAATGTCAAAAATAAACACTAATTATTTGGATCTTTCACATCCCCTTTCTACTTCAGTGGATTTTTTCTTTTGTGGGCTTGCTTACAATTTTAAGTGTTAAAAACGTAACAGAGTTTTGCCTTCTACAATTTCATTTGGTTTTCTCTGTTGTGTTTCTTGCTGTGGTGTTAAGGGAGCTGGTCAAGAGAATATGGAACAAAGTAGTAGATATTTTCAGGATAGACTCTCAGGATGCTCTTCAGGTCCCTTTGAACTCAGTACGAATTCAATAGCAATGCTCTCTCTGTTTAAATGGATTAAGTATTTCTTCTTCTTTCCTGTTTTACTGAAATGTTTTGGATTCCAGAGAAGGGTTTTAAGTCTTAAATATTTAATGTTAAAATGTTTCTGCTATGACAAGGAAAGCCATTTGAAAAATCATTCAGGAAGGAGGGAAAAGGGGAATTTCAGATGTATTTTTTCTTTACTTATAACACACTACAATAATTTTAAATTTTTTTCTTGTTAAGGAACATTTTGTAAGAACACGTGGTTTTGGCTGCATTTTGAGAGATAATTCATTGAGATGAATTATTGTTGTGTTTTGTAGTGAGATCACTGCTCATATGATGGGGGATTGATATATATTATCTAGTCCAAATCAGACTTTTAAGTATGGTATTTCCTTGTTTGAAGGAGGTAAGTGTGGGAACTCCAGCCTCTGTAGTACTTCCAGAGTAATGTGCTATTCTTGTAAAAGCAGGCAGCAGGTACATCTACAAGAACTATCAATCTCATTTAGCCAAAAGCCATCAAGTTCCTCTTGTGTTCTTCACAACTGTGGTAAAAATCGGTCATTAAATAGATGTCCAGAGAATGTCTGAACAGATCTTGTATACTCTTTTCAACTCAAAGAGTAACCCAAGGGATCTTCTGTCTCCATACTTGACCTGCCACTAACTATTGCCAAGGCATGAACAGAAACCTTTGTAGGATGTAGGAAAAAGTCAATATGTCCTTTGGGCTAAGGCAAGGTGCATCATTATCATAATATCTCATATAAGGTTATATCCTCTCTGTACGTATGTACACATAAATAAAAGACAAATCCTCAGAAGTTTGCATCACCATTTGCTATCTCTTTATTGTGTATATCTTTAGTTTTAATAAGGAAAACATTTGACATCAGGTATTCAAAAGGATAATTTTCTGTCACTAAGTGAGGAGAGGGTTGTGCATGGAATTTTTCTCTAAAAGGCATTAGCAGCTAAATTTAGATATGAATTCAGTTTCAAGCATACAAAAAGAGGAGAGGGAAGCAAGGATGTTTTTCATGTGTGTTAGACTTTTAGGCTAAGGTCTCCTACACTTGCTTTATGCAAGTAATAAATTACTCTGTATTTTATAAATTATGTAGGTGGACATGATGTTAAATTATCAACTATCAGTTGACAGGTGTACCTTATAAAGAGGATGAAGAAATACAGTCAATTTAAGTCTTCTGCTGAATTTCACAACTCACACATGTAGGTATGCACAAGAACAAAAGTAGTCGTTAAGTAGAAAAGCAGTAAGAGATTATTATAAAATTATATTATACACATTATAAAATGTGTTGACTGTTTAACTTGGTTCCAATTCCTTTTTATTCTCTGAGTTGCGAAGAAAAATTTTGCCCACTCTTTGAGAAGTTTATGATCAGTGAATGAGAAAACAAGTTGGAAAAGGGCAAAGGTGCAGTTAAGATTTTTTTCGGTACTTGATCAATTATGTGTTACTTGATGGGATAATTCATGGTGACAAAACACAAGCAACACTTTAGCTTTCAGGCAGCTGGAAGACAGCATGAGATGGTGCCCTTCTTGCAGTGCAAGTGCCATGGAAAAAGAAGTTAGAGATGCAAGAAAAATACAAATGGGTATGCAGACAGTTTTTCCTGTTCTCCTGTGCTTTTTTTGCCCTAAAAGATAAAGAAAGAAAAAAGACTGTATATGTGTGCTACATGGGAATATTCAGTCATGAAAGTGATGGCTTATGGAGAAATAAAAATTGGTAGCTTTGCATATAAGCTGAAGTGTTTAGGTTATTTTTTCCCTGAACAGTTAGAAGCCTTCCTTTCCCATTACTGTTAGGAATTTTTTAAAAATTTTTACCTTGTACTTGACGCAGTTCTGATTTGTTTTCAGTTTTTTAGCCAAACTAAAGAAATGTTTTGATTCAAATTAACTTGGGTAGGTGATTTATTTATTTATTTTTATTTATCTTTTGCAAACTGTGTGAGGGGGAAGGGGAAGCAGGGAAGAAGCAAAATGTTCTATTTGCTCAAGCCTTTAAAATCATTTGTAATTGGACACTGGCAATTTTCTAAACAAAGATGTCACTTCAAAATGAAAACAGATGAGTTTATTTAAAAAAAAATGTTTAAGCTTTTCTGAAATGAAAAACTTCACAATAATAAAGTTACTACAATCACAATAAAACTTGTCTAATGATAAAACTGCATTTATTTTTATTTTTTAGCAAAACATATAATACAGCCCTTAAAAATTGTTCTGCTCCTGTTTGGTTTTAATTTCAACTGCTGGCTGATGCCATCTCTTTTTTGATAATCTTACTGTTGCAAAAAGTTACCTTATCCTTTTACTTTCCCCCTTTCACCATTCTTTCCTCTGTGAAGTTTTTTTCCATGTTGCTTCTTACAAATGCAAGTTCTCAAAGAATAATCAATGAAGGTATTAAAGCAGCCATAGGAAGCCTGTCAACACTCTAGAGCAGCACAACAGATATGGTTCTGTGTTTGTCAACACTCTAGAGCAGCACAACAGATCGGTTCTGTGTTCGGCTTCTCCTTCAGCTTGACTCATCCATGAGCTACAGTGAGAAGAATATGATGTCTCAGAAAGGACTCCTGGAAGTTTGTTTGAAGCGTAAACCAAAAGAGCAAGCTAGTGAGCAAGTAATATCTTTATTAAAATGGTCTCAGTCACATTGTTTCCAGTGTATTCAGCAGAGTACTGCTGTCGTTGTCTTCTGTACAGCATCACATTGTCCTTTCCCACTATATCAAGTTTCACCCTGCCAGGCAGCACAGAGCTGTCATGCATCCTCTTCCTTCATAAGCAGAAGAGGGTAGAGGTACAAATCTCTGGTTGAAGTTTCTAAATATTTCCATCTGTTATTTTGAGAAAATCCAAATATAACAGATTCTAAGAGAGGATCCCTAACTATAGTCTGTTCTCCCCATGTTTTCTCTTGAGTTACACTATTCCCTACCTCAGGACTTTACTGGGCTGCATTTCTAATGCTGGTTAGGCCTGAGCCTACCAAAGGGTTTCTTCATTGTATGAGGCTTGATGGGTGCAAGAATGTCTTATGAAAATAGATGGAGTTCAGGTATGGTGTTCAGTGCAAAGCCAAAGCAACAGATTTCAATGCAAGATTACTCCTTATTGCCTTATGATTTTTTCTTTTTTTCCCCCCCGTCCCTCTCATTGGTGCAATGACCTAATTGAGATGCTGGAAACATGGCAGTAGAGATTAAAACCCTTATTTCCTGTCTTCTAAAGTATGTGGAAAGTCTGTAAATTCTGAAAATATCTCATTATGCAAAATAAAAATGCTTTCAATATTAAAGGCAATTTAATAATAAAAAATCAAGATGTAGATACTTTGGGGGAGTTTTTTGTGGTCAAGATTATGTAAAATGGGGGCACAATGTTATTGTTTCCTTCTAAAATTCAGCATAACACACACAGTAAGCTCTATTCAATTTGGGATCTGTTTACGTGCTTTTCAGTTTTGGACCTCCTGGCTGTCCAAATAGAGTTTCAGGAGCCTATGCTTAAGCTTCTGTTTGTTAATAGTTTGGTCTTAATTGCAATATTATTGGATTGTTGCAATTAAAAACTCCACTGTTTTGATTAAGATGGATGTGGGGATCAAAACACAGCCTTAGGAAAGAAACTAGAGAACTTGTTTAACTTCACAAACTGAAAGCTCGAGAAAAATATGTAATGGATCTGTATAAAAGCATAGCAGAGATGAATTCTAGGGTCAGAGAAGGGGTGCTTAAGCAAAAGGACACTGCTGGCCCAGAAAAATAGAGGTAGAGTCTGAATGGCTTTCTGAATGAGATTATACAATCAGCTTGCATTAACAGAGGTCTTCTATGGAGGTAATTTCTTTTCCTGCATTGAACTTCTCTGTTTTTCTATAATAAAAATTGTTAAACTTTGAAAATTAAGAACTTCAGACATTTTTCTTTAAGACACGATTTTCAGAGATTTATGTAAGAATAATGTGACTGAAAAGTTTTGCTGAAAGAATGCATTATTGTTTGAAATTTATTTCTGGAATTACATAAAATGAGCCTTGATTGTATGATACACTCTGTATTGCTGCATTCTTGCATGATACCTCTCGATATTACTGGCAAGCCATTGAAAGGCATACTTAGAAAATACAATGGACAATTTTGTCCCTTTCAATACCTCATGTACTTTATTAAAAAATAGACTCTTACTATGACACAATCTTTTAGATGTGTTGTAATCATATGTGGTTTGTGGTCATAGTTTAGTAGCTTTGGATTGCTGCCCAAGGTGCAATAAAACAGTTTGGTGTCACAAAGCTACCCTGTTTCCAAAGATTGGCTTCCCTGTGCTTCTCATCTTGAAACCTTTGGAGATGTGACCTTTTTGAACCTGTTTGTGAGCAATGGTGTTTTTTCTGGTACACCACATAATTTAACATAGGACTTGTTTTTTGCTTTTAAGTAGTAAAGTCTATGATACCCCGTGCATTGCCTGACAGTCCATTATTCCCGAGTCAGACATTAGGGTTTCTCTGGACACTGTTGTGCTGCCTGGTTTTCCAGCTTCTGATATGTAAGAGTTCATGCTCAGATGTCCTTGTTGTATGCAAAGCTTGATTAGACTGGGAAAAGTCTTCATTTCTTATAGTTTTTTTGCTGTTTTCTTTAGCCCAACTGAAGTGGCGACATTTTATGTAATCTGTAACATGTGGCCTGCAAAATTCCATGAACTCCTCATTAAAGGGCCATGTGAAATCTCCTGCGAAGCCTGGGGCACAAGAGCCCTTGTGCAATCGCTGCAGATCCCTGTGCAAGTCCCAGATGCCCTCGTGTGCAGGCCCCACATCCTCGTGCACGGCCAAGGGATATGGGGGGAGACCACACCCCCTTGTGCAAACACTGCTGGGCCTCACCCTCATGCAAGAGTCACGTGTCCTCATGCAAATGTGGAAGGCACATGGCCTTGTGAAATCACTATGGGTCCTCATGCAAAGCCCTTGGAGTAGTTGGGGGAAGCCTTTGTGCACACGTTGCTGGTCCTTGTACAAGGTCTGGACATCCTTGTGCAATGGCCAGGTATCCTCATGTAAAGTCTGGGTGTCCTCGTGCAAAGCCCACCTGTTGTTGTGCAAAGTTCAGGTATCCTCATGCTAATCTGGGGAGCATGTGGGCTTGTGCAGCCACTGTGAGTCCCTGGGCAAAGACCCAGTGGATAAAGGGGGTCCTTTGTTCACACCCTGTGGGTCCTCCTGCAAGGTCCAGGCACCTTCGTGCAAGAGCCATTTGCCCTTGTGGGCAATTTGCCTGGGGCATGAGAGCCCTTGTGCAACTGCTATGGATTGTTGTGCAAAGACTTGGTTGAGGGGAGCCTTGTGCACATAGTGCTGGTCTCCCTGGGCAAAGACCCAGTGGATAAAGGGGGTCCTTTGTTCACACCCTGTGGGTCCTCCTGCAAGGTCCAGGCACCTTCGTGCAAGAGCCATTTGCCCTTGTGGGCAATTTGCCTGGGGCATGAGAGCCCTTGTGCAACTGCTATGGATTGTTGTGCAAAGACTTGGTTGAGGGGAGCCTTGTGCACATAGTGCTGGTCCTCATGCAATGCCAGGCCCCTCTCATGCAATGCCAGGCCCCTCTCATGCAAGGGCCATATGTCCTTGTGTGAATCCAGAGGGCACATGTGCTTGTGCAACCACTGTGGGTCCTCATGCAATGCCCAGGCATGAGGGGACTTGTGCAAGGCCCCCCCATCCTCATGCAAAGGCTGTGTGCCCCTGTGCAAACTCCTTGTGCAACATACATTGAAAGTTAGATTTTCTGAATTTGCAAGAACCAATGAAAATCTGCCACTTCAAAGTGCAAAGCTGTTGAAAAGAAGCATCTATAGGAATTTATGCTTGGGTCAGGGGAGAGTTTTAGTAATGTAGAGATGGTAACTATGGAAACAATATCTGAGTTTGTCTAGATGGTCACGAGAAACATAAATAATGAACAAACCACACCAAATAAATGTACAAGCTGTGCTGAACTGAGGTAAAACAAATTCACTAAGAAATCATAGAATTAGAGATTTACTGGCAGCTGCGTGTTTGTTTCTGTTCAATGTGTGTGCAAAGAATAAAATCATAGCCAAGGGTTGGGGTGTGCATGTGCCTTGACCCTAATGCTAAAGGCCCCATAAGAAATGTTAAAAAAAAATAGTTGAAATGTATTTCATGCCTTCCAGCATAGCACACAATGTCCATTGCTCTCTGAAGTGGTTTTAGCAAGTACAACTGCCCTCACTTATGATGTTTTTAGCTTTCAGTTTTCAATGGCTCAGCTGTGATGTGGCAGATACTAAGAACTTTGCATGTGTGAGTTTAGGTACATGGAGCTGGATGAAAAGATTTCGGGCTGGCTCCTCTTTCGCTGTTTGTCTGGTTCATGTTACTTTCACAAGATGTCAGTTTGGAAATCCCATTACAAGCTTTGCCTCATACTACCAGCAGAGCTTTATGTGAGATGTCCAAATGGGATGACTTTCAAGGGCTAAGGCAATACAAAGTATAGAGTAAGAGGCAAGGCTATTAATGCAATTTTTTTAACTTTTCAGTTTAGGTTTGATTGGAGAAAAAGGACTAGGTTTCAATATAGAGCTTTTTACTGACTATTTTTGAACTGCTTTTTCCATTATTGCATATTCAGGCATGGAGAGATTGATCAGTAGGATTCTGTAAATAATTTTATTGCCATACCTTACATGAACTACTATACAATCAAAATAGTTGATAAACTGTTTCAAAGGCTTTCATTTGGGAAGTGTGGGTGTATTTGTCTCACTGAGAGGAAGATTAAGATGATGTTCAGCAAGTGTTAACAAAAATGTGCCTTTTGTAGAACAAAGCAATTTATTTCTCCACATATATAAATTACCCAAAAAACCTGAAATCTAAAAGTCACTTTGTGTTGGTGGTTGGGACACTTTACCCAGGAAGTGTTATCACATGAATTGCTATGTCTAGTTTTGTACTTATACATACTTACATGTTTCTACAATGTGCAAAAGGATGAATAAGGGAAATCTAAGAACTGATATAATCACTAGAATACCCAGATAACTGTGCTAGAGATGGTGGGTTCATATGACCTTCAGCAAACAAAAACTGCTTGTATTTCGTTGTAGGTGATGGGCTAAAGCCGCTTTCCTCCATTTAAAAGAATAATCACACTTATTTCTGAATAAATCGTTTTTCCTACTTTGGCTTGAATTTGTGAAATTTTCAATATGAAACTACATTTTATGGAAATGTTGTGGTTTGTGAGTAAGTTTTACCCCACTCCCATCAGTGTCCAGATCAAAGCACACCTTAATGTTGTTGACTCAAGAGTCATCCTGCACACATGATTATAGAGAATTATCTTCTTAATATAAGTGGACAAATCAGCTTCTAAAAAATGTTGTCCTACATGCAGTTATTATCTAACACTAATATTTCCTGGATGATCTTTGACAAAGTAGAAATCTGTGAAGAGAAAATTTTAGAGTTCACTGATAATCATCATAGCAGAGCTCTTGTTCCAAGAATGGGAGCCTAATTACCTTCTGAAATTCAAAAATATCAGACTGACTATAGTATATTTTACATCATGTGCTAAAGTTATTTTAAGATATGAGCAATTTAAATATTTTTAATAAAAGCTTTTTGCATGGCACTTTAGCAAATCTGTATATAAGTGGGTTTAGAGAATTGCTTACTTTCTTGGCATTCATTCAGGAAGATGCAAATTCTGTTAACTGGCAGCTATATATAGATGTCATAAATGCACAGCCATAATTTAATTAACTGTTGGGCTTCTTTCTTTCTAGAACATCTTTAAAATAAAATAAATTTCTGTGCAATGTCTTTGTGGCAAATTTAAATCAGGCTAATTTAAATAAGGCTAATTTATAACCCCCAGGCAAATGCCTGCTTATATCAGCCTTTAGAAGTTTGATCCATCTGAACTATTGTTCTCTATTTAACAACAAAATCTATTTAGAAAAAATACCTCCTTCATTTTTGTTGTTTTCACTCATGAAGGGATTGGGAAATGATTAACGGAGTCCAATGGTAGTGTTGGAGACACACACAAAAAAAAGTCAGAATAAATGATTGAATATTGTGACAATTTTCATTGCTTGCAATGCTTCAAAAACAATCACTCTCTCAAAGGTCTGATCCTGGTCCCATTCAAGCTGATGGAAGTTCTTCAATTAATTAAATGAAAACCATTGCAGACACAAGTTAAAATGAACTTGTTAGTTGGAGTGTCACTTTGTATTCTGCCTCTGCAGAGATTAAACTTGTTGCCTACCAAAGGAAATTCTCTTAATTTAATTCTTAATTGCAAAACATGTTAAAAGTACTATTTTATGTTCTAGTGAGAAGCATCCCTATGTTGCATTTACTTGCATTCAATCTTCGTATGTCTCTGCCACCGTGGGAGGTAAATTCACAGTTTTCCCATATGAGATCAGTCTCATATACTTACCTGTGAGTTGCTGGTGATTATTAAGCCTTGGATGACCAGACTGCTGGCTCGGCTAAATTCACTATTTCAGTCATACTACCTAAGCTGCATGTTTCTGACCATTTTAGCTTTAATTCTCTAATGTTCAGCACATGTTTAAAAACAGAACTGTCAAACTCCTTATGTTATAATGACTAAGCGTAAAAATGGATTTAAGATCATACCAGCCAGTGCAAGTACACAGCACTTTCTTGTTGTGGTGGGCTGCCTGCTAGATTGTTGCCCAGCCACACTCCCACTCCTCCTCCTCCACAGGATGGGAGGGAAAGTATAATGACAAGGGGGGAAAAAGAGAGCTTGAGGGTCAAGATAAACATAAGGAGATCATCTACAAAGATGTAGGGGGATGGGAAACTGAGTGCTGTGGTCAGTCCATTCTAACCTGTCTTTGCCCTCCCACACTGCTTCCCCTGCTCTGGCAGGGTCTCTCCAGGGGAATCTGGTGGCCAGAGTCCCTTCATAGAATCATAGAATCAATTGGGTTGGAAGAGACCTCGAGGATCATCTAGTCCAACCCTACCTTCCATCCCTTTTCCCGGGACTGGCAGCTGCTCTTCCCCAAGGCTCCCATCTGCCCAGGGCTGATGGACTCATCTGTGCCCTGCCCTGTGCCTGGCTGTGGCTCACGTGGGGCAGCCTGGCATCACCTACACTCCTGCAGCCCCCTCTGGCACCTGGACACCAGCACCTCACACACTGATCAAGAGACGTGTAAGAGACACCCTTCAGACACATAGCAGAAAGTCGTGTTGCTTCCTCAGGTAATTTCGTACTGTTGGAGAAGCAGAGCTGCCTCGGCAGCTCTCTAGCCTGCATGAGTGAAATGCAAGTGGTGTAAATGATTTGTGACAAAGCTGACACAGTGAAATCAGTTTACCTGGGTAATAGCACACTGTTAATGGTTCAGAGATTTTTAATAATTGTGACAATTGCCACGAGGAAAAGCTAAACAAATGTTAGCAGTTGGAAAAGTAAACCTGTGTGTGCAGTTTGGTTGTGAAGAAGGTTTTGAGAAGGTGTTTTACCTGCTCCTAATAGCAGCATACCCCTGCTGCCAGCACCTTGGCCTGTGGATTTTGATAGTCATCATTAGAAATCTACTGCTGCCTTCTGAACTGAAGCATGGCAGTATTATTTTGTGTAGGTGGTTGCACAGAGCACTATGGAGCCGTAGAACTATTAAGTATGTATCAAAATGTCCCCTTGGTATAGAGATAAGCTAGAACTAGTAAGTAGGTGGATTTACAATTAGGTAGTACTTGTGGTAAAGGAAATCTTACATATTTCAGTATTTTTACTAAATTTATCAAAGGTTTCTGTCTTTATAGGAATGATGGTTGACCTGTGGACATGGTTGTGTACAATGCTGTCTTCTACAATGTAAGGTTTTGGGAGCTAAAGAGCCTTTGCTAATGATCTTATTTAAGGTATTGGGAGGAACCTGCATTGACCTTAATTAGACTATCACATCAAAGTTCTGAAGTACTTTTCTCCTTAGGGTACCTACTATGCTGCATATTGAAGAGCAGGAGATAAATAAGTGGATAATGGGGGATGGGACAGGACACAACAAAACACATATGTTGACAAACTCCTTTCAAAAGACCTTTAGAAACATGCTTCCGTCCCTCAGAGGCACAGAGAAAAAACCAAGTAGTCGTGATATGGAAAACCAAATGTTATTTTTGAATCTGCATATTATTAGGTCACCTAGCAAATAAAAAAAATAGTGATCAGTGTTTATCCCACTAAAAAGTTACCATGAGGAGAACACAACTTGCCCTAGAAATATTAGACTTAATTTCCAGCTTTTATTTATACACAGAGACAAAGGAATTAAGCATCAGTTCATATGAAAAAAATTCCATAATTTATGAAGACTCTGTCTATGCTGTAATGTAAATGTTGAAGTACCTGAGTTAGCTTAAAAGAAGCACTGGAAGATTTTAGTGGTGATAAACTGGCAGCTTATCAACAGCAATGATTTTCCACTTCTAAGTTCCTCAGTCAGAAACAACCAGGGAAGATTGCTGGGTATGGACTTTATGCAGTGTAGGACAGCCCATGTTGAGACCTTTCCTGAAATACGTGAGCTGCTCTGGGTACCCCAACTTGGTCCTCTGATTGAAGCTGGGATGTCTCCCTATCGCAGTGAAAATTACATACAAAACAATTTAGGGGGATTTCTGAGCATCATGGCTGGGAAACAAAAGAATCAAATAGGGAAAAAAACCCAAACCAACAAACAAAAAAATCCACCAAACCTGCTTGTTTTAACTTTTGTGCATTTGAAAGATGAGGAACCAAAACTCATCAGATCTTCATGTGCCTCATTAGAGTATACAAAGTCACAATAATAAGTTAGAAAAAAAGTTTTGAAAAGGGTCACTATCACTGTATCACTTTGTATTTTTAAAGGATAAGCCAGCTGTTACTGTCTGAGGTCAGGAGTAAACTTTTTTATGTTGGGGCAGATCATCCTATGACCACCTACTGAGTAGATTTCGCTGCATCTCCTTCTGAGTCAGACAGGACTGCACATCGTTGAAGACAGAGATCATCCTATGACCACCTACTGAGTAGGTTTCGCTGCATCTCTTTCTGAGTCAGACAGGACTGCACGTCGTTGAAGACAGGAAAATAGGTTCACACTGGTCTCATTTTGCATGGGAGCTTTTTTCTCTATATATCAGAACCAGAGAATCTGAAAGAAGTGTGATTTGAGGAGCTCAGGTTGAGGTAGGGACAAGGATAATACTGCAGAGGGATTCTTCCATTGCATTAGTTTCTGGACTGAAAATGTTTGCTAAGATGTTTGGGTCTGTTTGCATGTTGTTCTTTTTCAGTTTATTATTGTATCACTCTTACCTGTATCTTTTATTTCTTTTTTTTTTTACTTGTATAATAAAGAAACTTTTTATTAGTAATTTGCTGCTCCAACTCTAGAATTTTTATATGTCTTCAAGATAAGGTTCTGACAATGTCCCATGTAAATCAGATACAGCTGTTTCATAAATCCAGTCATTCCTGCCATTTTCTAGTAATTACCTCATCTACAAGAAATACTGTATTCCTGTATTGCACCCCTGAGTATACTATGTGTTTCTATTATCTTGCCTGCTGCTGAGACCTCTTAGCTTTTGTAAAAAAAATTTTTAATTACATTTTGTTCATGTAAAAAAATAATATAAATAATATAGATGTAGCACTTTGCATCATCAGTATTTCCAGTGGTTTAAGAAAGTTTTGCATCACCGGTATTCCCAGTGGTTTAAGAAAGTTTTTGGTGTATACACTCCTTGTCTCCCTTGATGTCTGCCTGTGGAGATTTGAGATCAGGGCTTCCTTGTATACTCTGGAGTTTTGCTGGTCATAAGTTGAGATGCCCAAAGTTGGCATTCTGGCTGATCGTAATTTTTCCATAACTTTTCTTTCCATTCCTGGGAGAGATATCTGTTTCTGTCATTTAGTCCTTTTTCTTTTTTTTTTCGAGCAATTAGGTAAAGAATTAATGTAATGTCAACAAATTTCCCCAGTCTCTGTCAGAGGCCTTCTTGTCTCCAGCTGCAGCACAGTTTCAGAGGTATTTTTTCATGTCCCCATCTCTGAAAATATGGGGTTTGATTTATGTATTTGTTTAATGTCACTTAAGCCTGTTACATAATATAATTTTCAAGGTCATCTTGCCCTTTTTCTGGTCTCAATACAGTGAAACATTTAAGTATTCACTTATCTTTAGGTGTTTAAGTGCTCATATTGTCTTTGACATGGTTTTGATGCCTTCCTGTGAAAATGAATCCTGTTCCTGGATAAAGTCTGGTTTATTTTGCAGATACAAATTATGCTGCCTTTCCCTTGAAAATATAGGGTCTCTGTCATGCTTTACAGAAAGCACAAAGTTAAATAGATTTTTCTATAAAAACTCATTTCCACATGGTCTGCTTTCTCCTCTGAGTAGAACAGATCAGTGAGGCAAGCCATAAAGGCTGAAAGTCTGATTGGGACATACCTCTGCTTGCAAACTCTTGTCCTATCAGACACTGAGTTCTTTCACACTGAGCACTCCACATCCTTCTGTTCATTTGGTGTGACTTTTTTTTTTTTCTTCTATTTTTCCTTGTATACCTTTCATCCCAAGGATAACATTGGCATCACACTGAAAGTGAGACATAATGTAATTTCAGATGTGTAAACTTCACTTATGTTTTCCAGGTTTGATGTCATAAATCATCACTGACTTTACTGATGTTCACAGTCAGCCTTATATAAGAATTTTTGAAAATGGAAGAAAAATTCCTGAATCTATTAATGATCCTTTTCCATGCCTTTTGGAGTGCAATATTTGCTGGTTTCCATACTGCAAGGGGGAAACCACAGTTTCTGTGCTCTGTTCTCTACTGATTTTTCATTGCAAAGATGACCAAAAAAAAACCCAAATATTGTAAGATTAATTAGTTTTAAAAGCCTAACAACCTCTGCATTAATTAAATACTTGTTTTACACCACGCATGTCATAGTTCAAAGACTCTTATGCAATATGTCTCTCTATTCTATCTTCCAAAAATGGTAAATCATGAAACAAATCCATTATGAATGAAGATGGGTGACAAAATACTACTTGCATTTATATCATAACTGTTTTTAGAATGTCCTAATAGCTTATAGGTTTTAACTTTTCTTTATGGGCCTGTGAAAGAGACATTACTAGCTACACTACTTTCCAGATAAGCAAAAGCATGAAGAGGCATGCACTCATATTTTCACATGTAAATGAGGGATATCCTCTAGACACCTAGGTTAAGATGCCTGTTACTCTTGTACTTGTCAGTATAAGTGTATTTAGTTTTGCTATTCAACTCTGCTAATACTGCAGGTAGCTGTTCCAAAGCTGTAAAAATCTAAAAAAAGTGCAAGGGAAGAAGAAACTGTTCCAGAAAGAGAAGAAAAGAATTTGCAAATTTTTTTTTTTCATGATATTACACTGTTTGAATAATTATGTTGCTTCACTAAAATTTCAAATTTCATTACCAGCAATAAATGTTTTGATAACTTCAGCATTATATGTTCTGGTGACGTAGTGATGGCTACCAATTCCTAATAAACAGTGACATGTTCATAACATATTGACCCTTTAAACCTCTTTTTAAAATGGGTAAATGGGATACCAGCTGTATTTGTGAACCTCTCAGAAAAATTGCCATCAGCCCACAGTAAACACAGCTTCCATCATTACACTTGAACATCTGTCAGAGGTTTTAGCTAGGAATTGCGAATAAAAATACTCCATATTGATTCATGCAGATTTCCAGAATCCAGGACACTGCAAGTATGTTGTGTCACTTGGAGTGAAGAATGCCAACTGTATTTATTTTCTGAGAGCCTTCCTTGCCAGGCTGTGAGTAATGCCCTGTTGTACATTCTGCATTTTATCTTCCATAGTCTGCATTCTATGTTCCTTGTTCCAAGTCTTAAAATCTGGACATGTTGCAGGCAAAG
The DNA here is from genome assembly GCF_000695815.1 of Acanthisitta chloris. Lineage (NCBI taxonomy): Eukaryota > Metazoa > Chordata > Aves > Passeriformes > Acanthisittidae > Acanthisitta > Acanthisitta chloris. Next base: position 47,498 of record NW_008664273.1, on the reverse strand, counting down.
TAAATTTTTTATGCTTTTATTACCCCTTGGTGTGACCCTTAGCTAAAAGAATAGGTTAATTTAGATGACACAAGTAGCCAGTTCAGTACAATTGGAAAGAAAATCATGCTTCCTTGACTGTGTCACAATTCAAGCTTTATTTCTGGTAACGGATAAAGGTGAGCCTTTAACATCTTTAATTGAGCATCAGTGCAAAGCTTAGCACAAAACCTGCCCTAAGTGTAGCTCTGATGAGACAGTATCTGGCCTTCAGTAAACACAGAATTGTAAGTAGCCTAAATTAGTGTTTTAAATTTCTGAAGTTATTTCCTTCATCTTCATGTAAAATAACTTGGCTGTGGATGATCTATCAGTTTAAATGATAGAACAAAAAGTCCTACAGCTACAAAATAAACTCTTTTGGCTTGCCTCTTGGGTGGCTGCTTATTGTTTTACAAGACAATGGGAATTGTCAAAGTGTTTTGGATTGTTTTCATAAATGTATCGAATATTTCTTGTCAGGAATACTCTAGTTTTTTATTTTGAAGCTTAATACTACTTATATTTTAAAGAAATCCTCTGGTACCTTTCCAGTTTTATGTGACTTTTCCTAACTGCTCACTTTCAGAATCCTCTTAATTTTCATTTGTGAACTGACTAAACCATCTGGAAGTCATTGATAGACAATAAAAATGGCACCCTACAATGCTATTAAAAAAAAAGGGGAGGCAACAGACACTATAATCTCATCTATCCCTACAATGCTATTAAAAAAAAAGGGGGGGCGACAGACACTATTCTCTCATCTACGTTTGACATACTTTCCTAAACTTTTCCACAATAACTGGCTGAATTTCAGCTCTACCTGTGGTAAAAAATGTAGAAATGTTAGTATACACAGGGCGCTGATGTGAGCTGGTGTTTTGGATCATCCGTTTTTATTTATTGCTATTTATTACTTGTGTATTACAATTTCTAGGACCCTGAGTCATGGATCAAGTATCCCATTGAGCTAGGCACCAGGCCAGCTCTAGAGAACAGAAGTGTCCCTGCCACACTGGGTTAAAACATGATAGTTAAAATGCCAGTGAGCTGTGCACATGAAAACATCTCTTTGGTTAGCAGAAACGCAGTGGCGGATCAATATAACTCCCAGGAAATTCAAATATTAGTTTGTGCTTTTACAACAGCTTCTATGGGGAGGTTGTGCTACCTTTATCACGGTAAGATCAAGGCATTTCTTGATGTTTGATTCTACTCACTACTACAATATAAGTATTTTAGAAATAAACATAAAACTTGTGGTGGTGAATGAAGAAATGGACACATCATACAAGACTTGGTGTCGTATGGAGTTTCTGTTCCCTATGGGCAGATGTAGCAATAACTTGTCCTCCCTCTATTGTCATATATGTTGCTGATAAGCAGGAGAAAATAAATTGCAAATAGGTTTTATCTTTCTTGTGAAAATTTATCTTATACGAATGTATCACTACATACACTGCCATAGTCTCTAATGTGGCAGGTCTAGTTCACCCCTAAGCAGAGGTGACCAGATTCAGTAGACACATAATGGGTAAGGAACTGTGGAAGTAATTTGTTAGCTGTAAATGTTACTATGTTATCAGTAGCACAGGTTCTGTTATTTCTGGAGAACTGAACATCTTTTTACTGTACTGAGATCAAGTTGTAGCTTTAAAACCTGTTTCTTGTTCTGATTGGTTTTGACCAGAGGAAGTATATTTGTTGAAATGAGCCTTTCTTTAAGAGGAAAGTGTTTAATTGCCCTTATAGAACAGGCACATGTGCCAGAATAAACATGTTTTAACCTCTGTGTTTTTTTCCCATGGGGAGAAAATGTACTGTCTTTTCTTCATTTTTGGAGATAGATGAGGTTTCAATCACTGTAAGAAGACAATGATTCGTGGACATGTCGAAGTACTGGTTTGTCTATAAATTTAGCTGATAACAAACTGGAGTGGCATGCTGAATGAAGCTAGTACAGTAAAAAAGTATTAGCCTGGAGCATTTTTTGCTTATCCTGAATTATGCTAGTTCTTGATAATGTTTGGATTGTTTCTTCTTCGGCACCAAATGGAGCATTGCTGGGAATTTGCCACATTGTGTAATGGGATTAACATTTATTTATAGATTTTGTTCATCACTACTGAAGTATTATCCCAAAGGCATTTTTTGAATGCTTCATTATTATTGTATCAACATTTGCATTTCAAAAGAATGCAGGAACTTCGTGCCCAACTGGTAGGCTTTCATTTTTAACATTGCCAGTCTGCCCTACATATTAATATTTTTTTGTTATCAGTTATAATGGATAGATAAACTGCTTTTATTTAATTTCGAATTGTTTCATAGCAAGTTTAGACAAAAGAAAGGAAGGGCTTTTGCTGGATATCTTGAGAGTAGGACGATGATCTGGATTTTCATATGATGTCTATTGAAGTGATATTTAGAAATTCTAAACAGGTCGAGGTTTCAGGGATGTAGTTGACCTGTCTTGCAGTCCTTTGCCCCCCCTTTCAGATCTAGACAAGTTCCCCCATTTCCTTTGGTAAGAAACATTATTCCCTTTTGTTTTCTCCTGTGCCACCCAGAAATAGAATCCAGCTTGACTTTTATTTATTTACTTATCATTATATCTCTGAAATTTTTATTCTGTGAGATCACAGTTCCCTGGGACAACACCTATGGAGAGCTATAACTATTTCTTTCATTTCATTAGAAAGCAAACTGATGTACTATTTCCATTGTGCAGCTTGCTTGTTTCTGGCTATGTATTTTCTTTGTTATGGCCTTCTAATAATACCATTATTAAAACATCACACATAATACTATAAGAAGTGCTGATTTAATAGTAATCTTACTGGGGTTATTTCTAGGTTTGCTAAAAGATTGTCATTACAAGATGCTAAAATTCAAACTGAGACCACTAGGTGAAGACCTACTTAGGTCCCTCACAAATCCAATTGGTTGAAGACACACACCTACCAAGCCCTTGTGATCATTCTTTCCACTTAAAACTTTGCAGTACAACAGGTTGCATGTCTGGAAAACAACCGTGCAGCAGCATGCCCTGTGTCATCCACATGATGAATGTAAGAAGAGGTGACAGAAATAAACACTAGGTAAATCAAGTGGCATTAGGAAATGCAAAGAAAAGACTTCAGAGTTTAATAGTCCATTAATGGGGGTGTTTGACATTTCTTGTTTTTTAGAGTTACAAGGAATGAACATTAACCTTGCTTTGAAATAAATTGAAAAACAACTAGTAATAAAACTTTTTGAAACAGTTCCAAGAAGTCAGGTATTATTAGGTTTGCCTTTAGTGATGAAGCATTTTAGATACAGGTCAAATTCCTTCCACAAGTAAATTGCATTAGTGGGCACAAAACATCTGGAAAAATATGGTATGTCTAGAAACACCCTAAATGGCCTGTTTTCAGAAAATCTGTCTATATAACATGGCTTGATGTTTTTCCTGTGTGTGGTCTTGTTGGTTGGTTGGTTTTTTCAAAGTAGAATATGGACTGGGAGAGCAGATAAGAAAAGGTATTTGAAAGAGTATGGTCTATTTATGCATAGTATTGATTATTGGGGGGAAAAAGGAACAGTTTTTAAAGGAGAAATAAAATCATATGTGATTGCTGGTAATTTATTGGAAAGGGTATAGAGTGTAGATAGGTCAAAGAAAAAAATCTGAAGATCTACATTGTGGTTTTTACCTTGAATGATTTACAGTTTGCAGATGGACCATAAGTAGGTCAATTTGGAAAATATTTTAATCTGAAAAATCGTTGCTCACAATTCATGAATCAGTTGGGGTTGCTTCGTTAGGGAGAACATGACTGAAGTCTTTTAGTTCTAATGGAACACTTGACATAGCTTTACTGCAGAAGTCAACTCCAAACAAAATGTTATTTGGGTCAGAAAGAATGGAACATACATGTATTATTTTACATAATGTCTCGTGTTTCACATTGTCCTTCAAAGAGTATAGAAACTAAGAACCTGCACCTGAAATTACCTCTGTTATGTTTTGTAGTGGAAATCACTTTATGATGTTAGTTTGTCACAGTTAAAATTGTGTTTTAGAAAAGCAGTGTTTACATTTGATTTCACTGGCATTTTATGAGAAAAGTGGCAAAAGTTTGGCTGTTGCAGCAAAATTGTCCAAGAATTAGTTAAAAACTAGGAAGTCAAAAATTTCCAAATTCAGCTTTGAACAAGGGTACCAGCTTTTGCAAGGAATTAAGTTCTTGCATATTGAAAATATTATTGAGTGTAAGCACACGGTTTCCTCACTCTCTCAATGGTTTGTCTCAGACTTATTTTTGACCAGATACAGTGTGGTGGAAAGAGGTAGACATATGTTCATATCTTATGATGAAGCTTTAGTTCTGTGGTAGCAAATGTGCAGGACATACTTTAGCATTAACAAGCTTCTTTCCAACCAGAATTCTGAATTGGAGTGTAACTTCCCTTTTAATGTTGATATGCACCTTGTCCTCTGCCACTCTGGGTCAGGTACCTGGAATTTTTTTAACGTGTGCTGAATGCTGTACATACAGTAATATTTGAATTTTTTTGCTTAAAATTGTAAAGGAAATATTAGGAGGCTTAAATTTAACATTTCCAGATATGTCTCTTGCAAATATGGGCAGGACTATTGCTAGAACTGTCTGACCCCTGCTTTATTTGTACCTGTGCAAGCCCAAGATGAAAGAACAAAGGTGACATCTAAAATTTTTATTGAAGTGTATTTAGATGAGAAATTCTCCTTCCTTAGAAATGGTGCATTTGTATTGCCATGCCACCATTGCAAAGTATTTCTTCACATGTACTCTTTCTTGGTAAATAGGAAATGTTTTAGAAACACAACAGTGCAAAGGAATAGTCATGGGCCCCATGCTGTATTCAAGTGGCTGCTGGTATCAAATGGTCCCTTTAGCCTGAGTGGACAATTTGTTGGCAGTAGTATTGAAATATCTCTGCTTTATTGTCTTGCAACTATTAAATAATGGTTTCAGAGATTTAAGGCTCCACTCTGTTTTACAGGGGCAAGAAATACCTGTCTATTTTCTGTTGAATGACCCTTTTGTTTCATTCATTTTGCTGTATTACTTTTATTAGTTTCTTTGCAAATAGGGATAGTCCAGGATGAGCTCTATTGCCACTTAGGATGGAGACAGAAACCACAGCCCCATTCTCACTGTAAGCAAAATTCTTTTCACATCTATCGAGTGTCTCAACAGACAAAAGAGCTTTGATCACTTTCAGTCTCTTTTAACAAGGGACTTGTTTTAATTATAGAATGCTTTAGCTATTACTAAACATTTGCCTGGCACAGTTGGCATATGACATCATTTCACAAAAGCTTGAGTTTCTTTAGAGCATTCCAGCCTTAGGCTGCTGTTCTTAGAACTAAAGAAGGAGCATTACTTTTCCACTGACCAAAGAAGGTATCTTTAAATTAGAGCCAATAAAAATAAGATAATAATCCAGAACCATTCCCAAGTAATGACCACAAAGTAGCAGTCACTTCATGAAGACTTATTTATATTCACTACTGCAGTATTTCCGGTGACTTCATGACAATAACCAAAAATGTTCCCATTCCCTCATGCAGAAAAAAAGATAGCCCAGAATTTCTGGTAATCTCCCCACCAATTGTATTGTTCTCTAAAAAAAGCCAAAACAAACAAACAACAAAAAAAACATGGCAATGTGTTACTATCCTTTCATGCGCTGTATGCAATGTATATTATAGAAAATATGCCACACAGGATCAGTATAATGTAAGAAGAAACTGTCAGATCTGTGAATTAACAATGAAAACAGTATATAATATTTGATGCATGAGTTTGACTATATTGTAATATGTTTAGTTTGTACAGAAATAGAGTACTAACATTTGTTGTCACTGATATCTACCAGCATTTTCTTTATTTCTTAAAGTAGAGTAAGATATGCTGAAATAGATCTTGTTAATTGTATTTTAGTAATTCTTTGGTAGAGCAGAATATGAAGGCTATTCTCAATTCACTTTTGTAACCAGTGTAAATTCTATACATATCCCAGCATTTGTGCTTGTTTGCTCTTGTCTTCATTTAGCTTTATGACTTGTTAGGATTATATTTTTTCCTCTAATGAGATGTAAGCCATTCATATTTTTCACACAACACAGTATGTTTAAAACTTAGCACAATGTAGCTGCAATATTATGACAGTGGCTGTCTGAAGTTATAGTTTTATAAAAGCCTCTCGAGTTCTTTGAATGATTTCTCAGAAATAAAGACTGCTGAACTAAAATTTTACTGCTTGGTGTTTGTCCAGGTTCAGTCTTTTCTTGTATTTTGGGGAAATGAGTTTGGTTTTAGATGTCTCAGCATCACCAGCACAGAGTACTTCTACTAAGTGAAACAAACAAATATACAAATTTCTCAATGAATGTTGGTATTTCTGCATTCCTGTAAGTCTCAGTTCTGATTTGATTGACTACAGAAGTGCAGGATCAGTCAGGGAGAATTTGCAATCCATGCATAGGATATTTTTAACACCATTGTAAGTATTTCAGTCATATTTTTTTATGAATTAATATTTCTTACTTTCCTAATTGCAAACTTCAAGGAATTTATTTAGGATTTGTTTGTATTTACAGCAGTATATATCCTATTCTAGTTGTATGTTGCATATGTGCATCACTACCCAGCAGCTCTATGGTGATCTGTAAGCTAAGTTTATCTTTTTACTAACTTCTGTGTAAGCAGGGCCATATCTGCAATGTATGGCAAATCCAATGAAGATTAGTGTGCTTGGGGTATATTTATGTGAATTTTCTTTAGAAAGGTTGTCAGTTTATCATCGGGTGGTTTTTTCTCATGGCAAGTCTCAGCAATTATTTAGTTTAGTAGTTGGTCTCAGAACCATTACCAAAATAGTCTGATCTGACTTGAATAAATTTCAAAAATCTTAGTACATCAATTTATATATCCTTTATTCTGATGACTTTTCAGCCACTCTTTAGAACACGAGACTTTGTTTACCTGTGTAAAGAAGTCTTTATGTTACTGTGGTTTTATTGTACATAATGCAAAAAGCTACTATTGTTAACCTATATCAAACATATTACAGAAGTTACAGCTTATGGTTTCATAAATCAATGCATGGGTTGTATATTACCACCACAGGCACTACAGTTGACATCAAGAGTGCAAAACCTCATTAAATTGGATGAGGGTGAATGCTATTCAATACCATTTTACATTTGGTGGGTTTAGCCTTCTGTTTTCACAGAGTTGAATAAGATTTTGTCTTCTTAAGCTTTGGATTTGCATTCCTTCGAAAGAGAACCTAATTTTCTATTTTAGAAAAATTATCTCTCTGCAGAGTCTACAGGGAGCATCTACATGACAAAAGTATACAGTGGAATTGTAGTCATCTTTATCACACTAATACTTCCCCAGAGATTAGACGGTATTTATTCTAGTATCTCAAGTATTTCAGCATATTTAACATGAATAGATTCATATTATCTTTAATTATGCTACTTAAACCCTGTTCAACTTAATGCTCGGATAAGTCCTGTTCTTCAGGAGCCATTTATATGTCTAGAGTGAGAAGTTAGTAGGATAACGTCATTGACAGTCATCGTAGGTCTGATTTAGCTCTATTAGCGTGACATATTGAAACCTCATTAAATTTCTCTGTTACATCTAGGCATGCCAGCCTTGTCAGTTGGTGAAAGTTGCACACTGTAACCAGCTGTGTTTTCAATTTAGGGAGGCCTTAAACCAGGCATGAGACACAAATGTGAGACTCCCCTCACATCATAGCTCCAACCAGTGGGTGGAGGGTTAATGTGACAACATTTTGTGAAGGCAACCTGCATTTCAAGAGGCTGCCCCTTGTATTCTGAGGTGTTGATAGGTTGGTATTCCTCCAGCAAATCTGATAGAGTGCTGGAGCCCAGCTGCTGGTGTCATGACTTTGACATAGATAGCGGTGTTAAACAGTATTTTTTCAAAATATAAAAATTCAAAAAGCAACTGTGTGCTCTAAGTAGTGTTATTAGTGCATAGGTAGCATTTGTAAACATGAAGTGTTATCTAAAATAAGCTTTATATTTAATATAATTTTATCCTACTGATTCTGGAATGGCAGGCCTCTGCAATTGCAGGGTCTCTGCAAACATTTGTCCTGAGTTAACTGCTTACTGTATTTCCCCTGAGGAACAGTGGTGCAGGCCTAGAGGAGAACGAGAAGAAAGAGAAATTATGTGGGGAGGTTTGTTTGGGTTCTGGGCTAATCCAAATGGACACTAATTGACCTGCAATCTTCAGCTGTGTTCTCTTCACACAGTTTTACAAGCAACAAACTTGGAGAGAGAAAACTGAAGAGGGAAGAGAAGGCAAAGCAAAAAAACCCACAAATCCCATTTCTCTGTTTCTCTTGAGCTCTCCACTGTTCCTTTGGGTTGGCACAAGTTCTTTGTATCTTTTGCTCATCGTAACTGTGCTTCTTCCTGGAGGATGAGGAACCAGAGTAGGCTGTGCAGCTTTTCATTAGCACCCACCCTGGAATGCCTTTGAATGCTACACTGGCAGGGCATTCTCACAGGGGCATGGTGAGGAAGAGGGGCATCAGCACTGCCAGTCTAGTCCAGCACTAGACAACGCTAAAAAGTGCATCCCCTCACAGGTGTTTTTTTATGTTGCATAGAAGGGGAACCAAACCAGACATTTTGTGTAATGTGATAAAAATCTTTGTGTATGAAATCGACTTTATAATGCTGATTTGTCAGAGCTGCTCATAACAGAAGTGTACATTTCAAAGAATGTTGAGCTGGAAAATATTTCTGCTTTCTGTAAGGACATCACGAATCTTGATCTCAGAGAAACAGCTAGTGGAATAGAAAAGTAGTTGTTGCAACATGAGAAGTAAGTGTCCAGAACATGGGAAATTTAAATCACATATGTGTGAGGTGTCAAGTGAGTAAGCACACTTATACCCTTGGCTTTACTTGGGTGGAACTATTCCACTTTATAGAAAAAAACCCCAACCAGTGGGAACTTGGTCTTGCAAAGAACTTTATCAAGTTATTCCCTGACTCAAATACCATGTAAAAATGACCTGAAACTGAACACGTAAAACAAGCTAGAAAAATATTTAAGTGGAAACAGCAAATTTGATGTAAGCCTCTTTCCACCACTTTTTTTTTTTCTTTTACCTCAGTATAGTTGAGAGCAGAGGGAATCCTGAGCCAGCTCTGATTTAGGATGGTATGCATACCAGGTGCAGGCTGATGCACAGTCTCTCTCCTGGTTAGTTAGTGCAATGCAGTTTCTGCAGTGAAAATACCTGCCTCTTGGCCCATGACAATGTGATTGTACAGCTTCTGGTTATAGATCTCATGTGGTTTGTGGTATGATCTCTACACCACGGTACTTCACACAGTAAAGATCAGTCCTTAAAGAACTGAGTCTCATCAGATATGTAGCATGTCCCCCTTCTCACAGGTCCTACATACCTTGTGAAAATACTTCTCTATCTCTAATTAGCTTTTAGCAAGAAAATGAGATTTGGAGGATGACTCTCTTCCTCTTTCTTTCTCCCAGGAAAACTTACCAGGTTATTTGCATAAACTAGAAACTTGAAAGAAGATATCTCTTCTTTCATATTGAAAAATATAAATATATGTTGAAACATTTTCTTTTCAGCATTATTAAAAAATTACCATCTTTATCCACAGGATGTGGCTTTTTGCTAATACTTGTAGAATTTTAGGGTTAAAAGGGAGCACAAGAGAGCATCTAGTTCATCACTCTGCCCCAAGGCAACATGAGCTAATCCTGACAGATGTTTGTCTAACCTGTTCCAAAGCTTTACAGATACTCTTTAAGGCCCCCAGGCAATCTATTACAGAGCTTCACTACCCTTGCTCTTGGGTATTTTCTGCTAATGTTCAAAAAACTTCTTTTCTGCTGTTAAGCCTGTCACTTCTTGTCACTGTGGATATGGAAAGCAGATTGCTAGCTTGCCCTTTGCAGTAGTCAGGGGTTGTTTCTGCTTTGTGTTTTGTGTTTCTTTTGTTGGGGATTGGGGTTTTTTAGCTTTAAATCATAGAATGTCTCTCCTGTTTGACTTTGCTTGATAGAGCTTCAGTTCTTTGAGTCTTCCCTTTTGGCTGATGTTTTCTATAGAGCATGCATATTGCTGTCCAGTATACCTGTAAACAGTCTTGAGACAATTCCTGCTTTTTTTTTTTACCATAACCCAGAATATATTCTACCAATCAGTTTGCAGTCCTCTGTACCAGAAACTTAGCTCTAAAACTTCTTCCTTTGTGGTCTACTCTTGCAAGGTAGATAACAACAATACAGAGTTAGTTTATGTCGATGTAGTACTTTTTGTGTTAAGAGATTACCACTGTAGGCAGTAGGGATATCATATATGCTTCCTCAGTTGTTACTCTTTCCTAAATATGTACTCAAGACCAGTGTCAGAGACTAGATACTGAATTAGATGACATTACCAAGAATGGCTGTACGGTCTAATAACCCATGGTTTTCAGTTATGTCTTACTGGTGAGTGTATGAAACTTCTAGGGTATGTTCCTTTAATGCTCTAAAAGTCAGTGTGATAATTGGGCATGTTAAAAGACCTATTGAATGTTCATTTTATACTAAGCTGATAAACAGAAATCTGCACTGTTTCCTCTCTTGCTGATGGTCATGTCATTTGCTGTTTAGCAGAAGAGCCAGCAAATGTTGTGGGTCAGGGGGAACACTTGGCAGACAATGTCTATGAAAACAATTTTATCCCAGCTGAAAATGAAGGGGCTTGTGGCCATTGCATATGCATCCATAGAAGCTAGGCATTTATAGATATCAGAGGTACTCTGAATAACTTGTAATCTTCAGGGAAATCTATAACAAGCATTAACCCTAGCCATAGTCTTGAATTTCCATGACTGTCTCTCCAAAAATGTGTCTCTTGGGGAAAATAGTGCTTTGGTTTTATTCTTAAATTCAGAGTGAAGAGTTCAGTTATTTGTGTAAGACTGTTATTAAGTCATCATGTCTTAAGCGTTAAATGATTTAAAGCACTTTGTTAAAACAGAACCTTTATTCGTACCAACCCTGTCTTCCTTGAAAACAAACATCCAGAGTGGGAATCCAGCTTCTGAGCAAATATTCCTCAATACAGAAAATTCTTTTGTGATATTACTGCATGTTGAAAAAGAATACCAGGGTATTTTCTCTTTCTTTCTTGTTTTGCATTTGAGAACTCATATATTACCATAGACAGGTCTCTATCACTGTCCTCACTTATTTCTTAAATGCTCTGATTGAACATATGTGCACCTTGTTAAAAAGCCAGCTGGGATGCCACAAATTGAGTGCTCTATTTATGACTGCAAAGTAATTACAATGGAATTTAAAGACTTGGTTTATAGATCCAAGACAAGGATCTTCTGTGTACACTAAAAGGATGAATCCTTTCCAGACCACTTCTTATTTGGCTGAAGATGAACTTGAGGAAGCATTTTGGAGTATCAGCCAAGGCTGCTTTTAGAAAGACCTGGGTGGGATTCATACTGTTGATATCCAAATAAAAAGAGGCCCTGATTTTAATCTCTGCATGGTTACTTTATTGTAGTTATGAAACCATGAATTAACTTTAAAGCTTTCAGGGATGAAAGAAGATGTATAAGCAAGTGCCTTTTATCTTTTTTAGATTCATGGGAAAATATTTCATCCAGTGTCCTAGTGGCTTTCTCTTGTGGACTTGTCCTTTGTTTATTCTGTTTCTGTGTGGTATGCATTTTAGTTTCTTTCCTGTGAGAGCAAAAAAACTCTTGGTGTGAGAGAAATATGTTACAGGAACAGGGAAAGAAGATGGGCGATTTGGGGAGTAGAGAGAGGTTAGTCTGCTATACATAAGTGAAAGTGTAGTAAGTACTCTCTGCTTAAGGCAAAGCTGAAAATAGCTATTCCCTGGTAAATGTCACTGAAAATTGTACAGTTTCAGTATTTCTCAGTGAAAGAGTTGTTTTCAGAATTCAGTAAGGAACAACAGTCTCAAATGATAATGAATATAGGTATAATCCCATGAGGAACACAAATATAATCACTGCAAGCAACATGTTTTAGATTGCTTAGAAACCTCTTAAATGCTGTTATCTCCCCAGTTTCTGATATTCTCAGACATATAGTGACAGTGTCTCTCTGGTTTGCTTCTTGACATACAGTCAAATGGATTTCCAGGAAGGCAAACCTGGAACCATCTCGTGATAATGACATTAGTTAATGAGCCATGGCCAATAATGTACAGGCAGTACAGAAAAGAGCAGTGAGACCACTTTGAATGTAGCCACAGAGTGAACGTACAGTGAAAACCAGGCTTGCTTCTCCTCACCAGCATGGAAAACCAGATGCTTCGAAGTCCATTCTGCATTCTTTTCATTATGAAGTTATAATTCTTGACCTGACCTGCATGATAATGACATTATGGAAAAAATGCCATCTGAAAATGAAATTCTCTGCTTCATTTGTCGTTCTTCATGGATGAAGCATGAATAACACTTTTTTCTTTCTTCCATCTGCTGTGTTTCAGTTTTCCTTTTTTCCTACAATGACATTGAATAGCTGTAATGAATGCATTCAGATTCCTCTATATAGTTAAACTTGTGCTCTTAGCACAGCTAGAATCAGACAGCAGCATATACAAAATTAAAACAAGGTTTCTGTGCCAAAAAGGTGGCCTGATGCTGTTGTCCTTGGCAGTCTGCTAAGCAGATACTGTCAGTGTCACTTGGATGGGAGAGGGAGCAGAGGATGAGCAAAAAAGACCACCTACTGCACATTTTTTTCTACTGGGATTATACAATTTTTCTAGTTCCTGTTCCAATACTGGCAGACCTTGAATATCTGTGTGGTTTTTTTGTGTTTACATATAGTTGCAGTGCATGCTGGCAAACAGAACTGACACCATCTTTGTCAGGAAGCAAACAGTTATTTGCATAGTTAGTCCAAGTCTAGCAAATACGTGTGTTCATCCTGACCATCTCTGCATTTTCAGCCTACATCATACTGCCTTTGCTACCCTTCTCAAAGAGGAAAAGGTATAACCAAACTCCAGATATTTTAGTGAGCCTCTACAAATGTTATTGCAATCATGTTGTCATGAGTGAGAACTGCTCTCTGAGTCAAAGGCTGCTAGCTAAGTGAATACACTTATGCCACTCAGCCTGTCTATCAGTTATTGGAGCACTATTTCACTTTCCCTTTCCCTTTCCTTTCCATTTTTTTTACAGGTGAACATGAGAGCACAACAAGATTAGTACACTGAACAGTTGGAAATAATCTATAACTTTATGGGATGTGAAAATTTGAGGAATAAAGCACACCTGTGTACCTGTGCCACATAAAACTTGTTCTTGTCCACACATTAGTGGGCATTAGAGTTTTCAAACATGGCATAAATTTTCCTTCTCCCAAATCTATATGGCAGGACTCAGCTTCAATATCCTGCTCTGTCAGCATGGGCAAAATGCCTAGTGAAATCAGCAAACTCATAAACTGGATGTTTAAAGCTGAACAAGATGTGAAAATAGGAAGTACAACCATGATCCTTATTTTAGAAAAAAAAAATTGCCCTTAAAAGCTTAGCTGGGGCTAAATCATCATTTATGTAATTCAGCTGACAGTTATTTAATGTTGGCAGCAGCATGTGTGTATGTACCACTGCCCTCCTAGTCAATGGAAGATGTCATAACCATTCAAGTGATTTATCAGTTTATAATTGTTATGCTCTTTGTAGCTAGAGGCCAAGAGGAAGATAGTAGACATCCTGCTTTAGCTCAAATTTTCCCTGCGGAAACATCCTACAGAATGGTAGTAAGAATGAAATCAGTGATTTACTCTTGAAACCCAATAGGATTATCTCATCCAAAAGGCTACATAATTTACTGACCATAATTATAATTCTTTGCTCCGTAGACTGTAACACAGAATTGCTCTTACTATAGGATGATTGAGAAAACAAACTACAAAATATTTGGTGAGGTTATCATTCTCCATTAAATTCAGTAGTATTCTTCCAAAATGATCCAAAAAAATAGCATTCAAAATTAGCACATCCTTCAAGAGGAGGTTTTATAAAGGCAGTTGTGGTACCATAATTCATTTCTACCAAAGAAAAGGTTAGGTATGAAGAACAGTACTAATCTAGAGCAATCACTGCTCAGTCTACTAAGCCACATGCACAAAAAAACCCCCAAAACAACAAACCAAAACTAATTGATTAGATGGGCTTACTTCCTGGTAGAGTTATTTCTGCATGCTTTCCTTTTTTATTCCAAAGCTGATACAGAATGCTCAAGGAATTCCCTAATTTAGATCTCTTAAATCCACCTGTAGTTCCTTGGGTTGTGAATATTACCTTCCAACTATGAACAGTGTTAACTGATTGAGGTTTGCCTGAGTCTGCTGATAGACTGAATCAGATCTCAAAGCTGTTTCCTTCCTGCCACTTTGAAAAAATTATGATGTACTTCATTGTTCCTATTATTAAATGTTTCCATAATTGCCATTTTAGCAACTGATTTGCATACTTTTCCAGGAATTCAAATATTCTCTCATTGTTAGTGCAAAAGTCTCTGAACTTCTGCCATCTGATCATACATATCTTAGCACTCTCAAAAACAAAAGTCTGCATTGAGCATTTAGATAATTTCTTTTTGTCCATTTTCTTTAGTAGAAATGGTGGTAAAGAATTATGGTAGCAGAGCTGCCCTTACAAAATATAATGTAAAACATTCAATCAGTACTATTTTTGGAGGTTATTTGAGCAATTACAGAAAAAATCTTACAGAATTTATTTGGGAATGCTAATCTATGGTAAGAGTAATTTATAGTTTGTTTGGGGTTTTTTTTCAATAGTCATTCCATATCAAGAATTGCTTAGTCTTTAAGACTGTTTAAAGAATAAGCATTTTAAAAGAAAGGAAATTGTGGGGACACTGGGGATAAGTTACTTGAAAACTTGAGCAAGGCAGGTAGCAAGTTGAATTTCATAAGAAATAAAACACAAAAATAGTCTAAGTTTTCTAAATACCTATGATTCCAGTCATTGAAAAAAACAAAGTTAGATTTTCATATTCATCTCAGCAGAGCTCCATTTTTTTGTTTAGTATAACATGCTGAATAACTGCCCTTCTCTGACACTAAGCCATACCAATGTGGTGCATGTAATGAGAATCCATCAGTACTGTCTTTTCTATCTGCCTGGTATACTTTCTGTGAGGTGTATGCGCAGTTTTTGCACAGTTAGGCAGTCTGTGATTTTAATAAAACTAGCAAATTTGTTTGGAAACAAATTTAGGAAAACAAAGCTTCCAAGTATAGGCAACTATCTTTGTGTTCTCATGTCTCAGTTGGAAGCTCTGTGGTAGAGGGTTTAATATGGTTTCAGGCCACTTTGTTACACAGCAAGTCTGATGCTCTGCTTTAACTCATCTCTACTTGAAGAGGAAGCAGAAGGGACAGGAGTAGCTCTGAGCCAGTTTTGGATCCCTTTGGAGTCTGGGACTGTCCTCAGATGTACCTAGCTCTCACAAGAAAGCAGAGCAACCTCAGAGCCTCACTGTCCATTCCTGTGAATGGAGTGGAGTGCAGCAGTGGTCAGGAAAATTAGTCCCTTGTCCTGTGTGGAGTACTTTGTCCAAGTGACCTAGAGTTATCACTATTACCTTTACACTTTCTGTTTCAATATCTTGAGAAACTCCTTTGTGGGAGGCAGGTTATATTTTAAGTTGTTCCTCTGCTGCTTGTGTGCTAAAGGGGCTGGGATATTCAAAGCAGAGTTAGGGCCAACACACACTGTGACCATCATTCATACTTCTACACATAGGACAGGAGATCTTCCTAACAGTATAAGTCTAGATTGAAGAGGAATAGAGTGCCTTACACCTATACATAGACTATGTAAAAATTATATATCTGTTTTTGCAGTATGGTTTTTATATTTTTTGCTCCTTCACTTCTGTTTAAATGCCAGTACAGATATTGCAATACACGAGTCCACCAGATCCATGTATGCAGCAAAGAGTTAAGTAACTTAGGCAGTCCAAACGTGAAGAAAGATGTAAAGACATGTTGCAGTCTGATGAAGATTACCAGACCACCACAGAAAAGCCCCAAAGCATCCTTCAAACCTCAGGAAAAATGTACTAAAGAGTTACCATGGGAACAACAAATTAAAAGAACAAATAAAAACAGACAGCTATCTACACCTCAATAAAATTATACAAACAAACAATAAAAACAGGATCATAAATCAGCTGAACTCTATAATCAAGCAGAAAGTGGAAAAAGTAAAATATTAAACATAGGAATAAAGGTGGGGTGAAATGGGGAGGGCAACAACCCAACAATCCAATGATAACTAAGACATAAACCAGAAAACACAAATGTTGTGTAGAAAACAAAACTGATCATCACCACAAGACAAGGTGCAAACTAAGTGCTTCAAGCTAGATAAATATTAGCATCCTTTTGTGGGATTTCTACTCATTTCTTTATCACTGGTGGATTTTTCAATGTCATGCATGGGCAACCTGCTTTACCCAGTGTACTGAAATCATTGTGTTACGCTGATTTCACAAAAATAGCTTTTGCCTATCATATGGGTATTAATGAAGAATATATTGGATATTTATACCCTGAAAATATAGAAAAAAAGTGGATTTTGATTAAAGGATGGTCAATCCGTATTTCCTTAGACATTCAGGTCCCTTTAGACTCTGACTTCTCCTATGTATTTTAAACTACAAATTAGTGTTATAAGGTGAAATTTATTTGACATGAGGAGCAAAGGCTATTAACCTGTAGCTGGAATAATTTTTAAGGAAGAACTTGGATGTGATAAAAAGACATGTAAGAACAGGCCCCCTAAGATTAATTTGTATGTTGAGAGTATCTTCAAAGTTTTCTGTCTTCCTCAGCCAAATGGTTGATTTATGGATATGATGTCAATAAAATTTATACAGTAAGACAAGAAAATCAAACCAAAACTAAAAGCTTATCATACTTCAGTGTGTTAGAAGCATCCTTCTTTATATTTTACTTATGAGATAAAATATAATTTCTCAAATTACTGGAGTCCATTAAGGAAAAGCAAGACTGTGTGGTCCAAAATCTCAAAGGGATTCTGGTTTATGTTCGGGAAGCAGTTTGTTCATGTTCTCCCAGACAAATATTTTTTACTTAGCCATTAAATAAAAGATGGGTCCGTGCTGCCAAACAGATTTGAATTCAAATCATTAGAGAATTCTAAGGCATTCCCTTCCAGAGCTTTGATTTGTGCCTATCTCTTACTTAATATGGTGAGGCTTTTAAACTTCCAATTGTTTTACTGTCATTAGTTAACCAATGAAACTGTGTGAACACTGAAGGAGGGTTGTGAGGAATGAAGCATTTTGAAAGATTCTATTAATTTTCTTTGGCCAGCCTTTGAGTTTGTCTCCCCTTTTTGGCAAGGTCATGGTTCTCACAAATATTTGAATGAGCAGTTGAATTTGCATGTGGGAGAACTTATAATGGAAGTGGGTATTCTTACATTATTTTGTCTTGGCGATAAGGACAAGTAACTAGCACACCATGCATTACACATTTGTACACTGTACTAATAGAAAAGAATCACCTGCAAAAAGTTGCAAGCACCTTTGTTAAGTGAACTTGAGTAACCGAATTTGCTCCTGATCATTCTTCTTGCAAAGGGAGGGAAGATGTTCATCAGATAAATAATAAATTTAAAATAGATTTCCATTCTCTTGATCTATATTTTGAAGATGTGAAACCACACCTCTTACTGATGAAAAACAAAATCTTTCTCTCGTTTGAAGGCAATCACTAATTTAAAATCTACCTGGTCACATCAAGTCAGAGAAGTTAGGTTTTTGCTTCAGACACTAATTAGTTTCTGTGCTACAGTTGGAAATACATCTCAACATTTCTTGGGTTTCCATTCTTTGATAACATTCAGAGTTACTCCAAGCAACTCATTGCCTCCCAGAATAGCCATTGAATATGGCAATGTGTGCAAAAGTTGAGATTTAGCAGCAAACTGTGAAATTTATAACAGTGCTGTAATATTAGCAGCTTCAAGCAAGTTAATAATGCATCTATTGTAGAGAGATTGCTACCAAGGTTTGTCATAAGAGAGATATTTTAGACAAAACCACATCTTCCTGACCCCAACACCTTGGTTTTTTTGAGGTTTCTAGTAGACATAATGTGTCTTTTAAGTGTCTTGATCATGGTTCCACATTTCTGCTATGTGCATGCTCCCACTGATGCACTACCTTGGTCTGGAGATTCCCCATGCATGGAGCCCACTATTTTTGACACTTTGAGGATGGTTGCATGCCTACATTGCAATTGAGTTAGGGAAGGTCACTGATGAAGTGCTCTGTCTTTCCAGTCATGTCTTTGTAATGTGCCTAAACCAGGTGATTTTATCATTATGTTTACCATATCTACTTATATAATCAAGTCCAGCTTAGTTCTTTTGAGACAGCTATTCCTCCATCAAACAAATCCAATTCTCTAGTATCTAGGTTGCTAGTTGTCTTTTTACAAAATCTGACATCAGCTGTAAATCTCTAACATCTGTAACCTACTGATGCTGCACTGTGATGATCCTGGGAGAAGAATTCTCCAGAAATCTAATAGAATCAAATTACATGAGAGTTCTCCAGAACTGTGGAAGGAGAATGTTTCCATGGGTAAAGATGCATCGGTGTAGGCTATGAAGCTGCCTCTAAGCAAAGTAAGCATTTTGTCTCAGGAAATTAGTGGCTAGTCTTTCCCAATATGCTACCAGTATTTTAGTTGAAAAATGTGGCATAATCAATAGCAAAAAGTAAATGGGTGATCAGAGAAGATCTGTTTGGTTTACTGCTTACTGCATGGTTGCTAAGGAATGACTCGGAAGATGCAGGCCAGGTTTGTGCAATTAAAGTCTTTTATCCGTTACAGATTTTGTTCCCTGTGTGAGTCTGCGTCAGTAGCACATAGTGAAATTCAAAGTTATTCCAGACTCCTTCATTACATGTGTGCTGACTGCTACTGAAAACCTCGCATGATTTAAAAATACATTCTACACTATAGAACTCAAAAATTAATGCAATTATTTGAATAATTTTATTTTTGATGAAAAAAAACCAAACAAACAATCCAAGCCAAACACCCTGTATTTATTCTTTTTTATTTGTTTACAAGGATATGATTGTGAAACATTACTAATAAACTTTTATTAACAATAATAAATGACAGCTGTGTGTAACATGTACCAAAAGCCTGTTCAAAGATTCATTCCTAGGTTGCATGTCATGTTTAAAGCTATAAAGTATAATGACCTTTTCAGAGATCAAAGCCCCATCTTTTTTTTTTCCAAAAGAGATGTTTGAAGTTGTATGAGCATAGACGTTTCAGTTTCTACCAGAAGTTAATTAAATGAGAAGTGGAGAATGATAGTGCCACGGGTGAATAAGTTGGACAAGCCAGGTGGATAGGCAGTTGGCCACATGCACCTTCCTTTATGCACTACCCAGTAGATTAGTTTGCTACCAGTGGATCATCTCCCTTTGCCTGGACTATATAATGAACCTGCTATAGGTGTATTTCCTAGTGTGTGTTGTAGATGTGTGGCTGGCACAAAGCAAGGCTTTGCTGTTAGCCAGGTTCCTGTGCTTCATCACTTGCAACAGTGCCTGCACTGAACCAGGCTAACGTGACAGCTTTGATGCTGTTAGTCCTGTGGAAAGTTTTCTAGGCTGATTCCATTCAGCTGGTGTAAGTCTGCCAATGGATAGCCTCATCATCTGGATGCACATTCCTCTATCTCCATCAGTGGTGTCAAAAGCCTTAATAGTACACCCTATCTATAAAGAATCTTTACTGAAACATGCTGTGGAAGTAGTACATGTTCTTCCAATGGTATGTACTATGTACTTTGCCTTTCTTTAAACCAGTGTTTGTTCAGAAAGCTATTAAAAATCTGATTGGTCTCTCATTGTCCTCAAACCTGGCTTGAAGTTCCTTTAGTGTAAAGTAGGAAACTGATCTGTGATGGAGAGATAATATTTGGAATAGACTACCAGGACGCTGTCACAAATAAGACGTATATTTTAAATGACCTTTGGCCTGGTGTCTTCTCTGGAGAGGCAGGCAGTATTCATAAAACTGAAGCTTGCAGGTTGTCTTGTCCTCCGTGGTAACATAAACTGAGTAACATAGCTCATACAAAACAATGTTGCTTGACTCTACTTGTTGTTGTAAAAATCAGATGTAATTCTTCCAGGCTTTTCTCTGTTGTGTGAAGGGCCATGAACGCTCTAGGGGTTGTCTTAACCAGAAGGTTACAAATTCCAGACAAAATTATTTTGTCAAAGTGAAAGCAAAATATTTTTCTCTGTATTTTTCCCAAATGACATTTTGTATAAAACATTTCATGTTTTCTGGGGAGTTCTGCATGGTCTTTGCAGAACTTTCTTTTCTAAAAAATCCAAATTTAGTTGAGTAGAGGCCATGACTGAAGGAAGATCCTTCTTGTCAATTTTAATCAACCCGCTGAAGTAAGATTTGCCCCTCTGCTGTCTTTCATGGATGTTACAACATCACCGACTTTGTAACTGGAAACTCATCCCAAGTGAAGATAGGCTTCTTAAGGAATGTATTCAAACTCCACACTGTCAATAGCTGTGCTGAAACTGAGCAGATGTTGAGAGGGTTAGTTCCAGTGGTGACTTTTGCTTTCACAATCTTTAGCCAATATTTCTACCATCTATACTCTTAAGCAGCATTTTTCTGTGCTGTATTCATCTATAACATTCTTAAGCTAAGCATAAAACCAGCACAGGTTGAGTTCATCATCAGAAGTACCTGGTATTTCACTACCTTGCTTTCACTCAACACTATTGGAACTTCCTGGCAAACCTTACCACAGCCAGCTTCTCAGTTTCTTGAATTGCTTACAAGTGCTATAGAGAATCACAAGAAATTTGCCCACCTCTGCTTAGCTGGTATCATCAAGTGTTTCAGCAATGGTATCTTAGCAGTCAGGTTTGGAGGGCTCCAGCTTAGATTGAGGGAAGGGGTTATTTTTGGTGGTATTACTCTATTGCAGACAAAGAGATTGTGGATAAGCACATATATTTATAAAGGTTGAATTTTGGAAGACACCAGATACCACAGTGATGAGTGCCCTACAAGTACCTAGATAAACTGTTTTCTGGGAGACTGCCAATAAAATGTCAAATGAAGTATGAAGTTAACCACTTGTGTTGCATGGTGGCCATGAACATTTCACCCTAAGAGGAGAAATTGATGACATTGTGCTGTCAGCAACTATGAATTTTACTGTAGGCTAATAGAAAACTAAGTCCCCATTACAATGGCACCAGAAAAACAACGAGCTGGCATTTTACAGAAAGAAGTTAAGAGAGGAGTCAATAGCAAGTACAGGTTAAACAGTAAATAATGCAGCAAGCATTTAGATACAGCAATACATTGTACAGCGTTATCTTCCCATCAACAGCAGTCTCTGCCATTGGGTTTGGATCAGACTCACAAAGCTATACAATTCGTATATAAGCAAACAGATGGACACATAAGTAAGTTTCCAGAATCATAGAAGTAATTAAGCTAACCAGTATACTTTTGATACAGACATAAAATGACAATGTAGAACCCTTATCTCTGGGTTTGGTCATAATAAAGTGCATATATATTTGTGGTTCCTTTCTCTGCCTCTCTCTTTCTTCCCCTCTCTTTGGTAACATTGTCCAGACCTTCTTTCCTGCTTGTGGGGCCTCAAATTAGGGTATCATACTTTTTCCTATCTGGTGGCCTGCAATTTGTCCATTTGTCTATCTCTAGAGTGTTTCTATTTTGGTGCCAACTTATAACATCCCAGAATTCAGATTAAGGGTTTCTAACACAGAGATTGTGCCATGGACATGCTTTCTTCCCATTTGTGATAATAAAAACTACCCCTTTTGTTTGCACTAAGCCCCTGCAATATGTTGCTCAGGGAACCAAGGCCTGCCCTAACAAGGCAGAATTTCTCCTTGTGAAAATGGAATAATTCCAATGGAGTCATCTATATGCTCCCCACTTTTCTCACCCAGGCATGTAGGAGTTGCGTATGGGCAGATTGGGTACAGTGTCATTCTGTTCCAGAATTAGGAGAGCAGATGGGTGACTTGGAGTCATGTTTCCCTCCCATCTCTGATCCTGTACTGAATCCAGATCAAAATCTCTATTTTCCATCTCATCAACCTCATTCTCTTCTTCTAGCCAGGCTAATTTGTCTCCTTCCCATCCTCCTTTATGCATTGTGATAAAAGATGAGGATGGTCCAAAGCTGGAAGGAGGTATGGAGTAACTTCCTTACCTCCTACCCCCGCCCCCCAATTCAAGTAGAATGGAAGTAAACTTATGCTAAAAGCAGAATTCATTTTTATGTGATCTATTTAAAGGTTAAAGAGATGGTTTGTAAGAGTAATCTTATACCCTAGGGATGACAATATTATCTTAACAGGGAAAAGATGTTAATGTGTGCAGGGGATTCTGCCTTCAGGGTGCCTAAAGAGTCCCCTCAAAATTGTTGCTGCTGTTTCTTTTCTGAACACCTTTGAAGTGTGGGCAGGTTTCTGGCTGTATCAGCTTTGATTCCAGATTATTCTTAATGAGGAACCAAAAAATATTTCTGTGTTCATGTGGATTTTTTTTCTATTTTCACATCTTCAGAACACATTTTTCTCCTTTTTGGTACTAAAGTACTATGAGGAGAGCTGGGGTTGTTTTAATTTTGGCTGTAGCTCTTTATTCCACAAAGCATATGGAAAACCTGTGGAACAAAATGGTCATCTATGCTTTATCCACACAGACCATTCCTTGCATCTTCCCACTGAGTGCTTGCTTTTGTCTACATTTTCCCTAGGTGATTTTAAAAAACTTTAAAACACTCTTGTTACTATGTTGTCTAATCTCCCATCAAATCTATTTAAATCAGGGGCACTACAGGGCAACTATTTACTTGGAAGTGGCCTAGAAATGAAATCTGTTCAGACCTAGGTTAAATTTAATATTATAGTTATGACTAAACAGTTTAACAAGGTATCAAAATTTACTGTGATACTACTTACAGGCACTGCAGCATTCACTAACTTCTTTTTCATGCAAAGCAATCTGTGCCATGTAACCAGTACCATATAAATGCAACTGCAGTTTAAGGATAATGCATTGCATAGGAGTATGCACTTCTACTATCAAAACTGGTTTTGACAGCCTTAAGCCCTGTACTTAAAAGTAAGGTTAAGCAAGAATGTGCTATCTGGGATGTCGATGTTGTTGTTTTCCTCTGGATGTTAAGTTGTATCTCTTACTCCTTAGATTTCATTCCTCTATCGACCTTACTATGTGATAGTGTATTATTTCTGAGACTTACTGTGTCTTACACACTTTGATGCATTTCCACTACCCTGAACTTCCCTTTTAAGGATACTCATGCCAAGGGTGCATCAAATATGCCTTGTGTTACAGCAGCATGCAAGCACTTTATGAAGAAAAGCAAACAGTGGAGAAAAAATCCCACTGATAGAAATTAGGGCTCTTTCCCCAGCCCCCAAACCTGCTTATTTCACCAAGCAGAATATAAAAGCATGTGCATAGACAAGTTGGCATTCCATTACATTTCTTCAGGGCAAATAATTTATCAGGACTGATGCTGATTAAGTATAAATGTGTAGAGTGTCAGGAATCCAGGTGACACAGTAGTGTGAGCTGGCTTTTGCCTCTAAGGAGTACAGGTCACATTTCTCCCTTTCCATCCACATTCTCTTTCGGGGAGTGTTTGTGGTTCTTGTGTTCTATTTTACATTTTGGGGGATTAGAGCTCTTTTAGAAGAAGACAGCATATATTCACTCAGGCTACATTGTCATAGCACACATTTAGTCATAGAGCATGTACTCATTAGGATATAATTACATTTGGTTGAATCTTCAAACCATTGATTTTACCCAAGCCTCTTTATATATCCTTCTGTTTCAGTCCTCCCTCCTGAATACATTTTATTCCTGAAATTATATCTATCTATTTATAAAATGTTCCAGTTTATTTCTGCCTTAAGGCCATGAGCTTCAGGCACATCAAATGTTGTGTCCGTGTACCTTTCATCAGGTGGCAATCCCCACTGCACTGTATAGGTGTAATACAGGCACTGGGGCAGGCCTTTGGACTCCAGTAGCTCTTAGGACATCCCAAAGCTAGATTTTGTAACACCTGGAGTGTTGATGATGAGGTAGTCAAAGTATGCAAGCCACTTTTCAAAATGGATCTCATCCAAATGATTCATTCGGTTCTTGCTCTGCTGAGATGGGAAATGCCAACTGCTGTTTAAAATTCTAGGCCTAAAATACTGCACACTGATGCAGAGTGTGCCTGAGCTCTACTGATAGAAGCTAGTTAGAAGATCTGTGTCAAATATGCAGTTTAATTAGATCAAAAGTGTAACTTCTACAGAGAGGACAAAAAGTCAGGATAGGAAATTGGAGGACATTCAGCAGAAACTTGAGTCACTAGTGAGTATTCCAATGCACTCAATAGATGAGGAAACACATAAAAGCTTCCCAAGTAACTGGGAATAATTCCTATAAATAAATGTAGAAATGAGCTGAAAACCACAAAAAAATGTTGGAACTACTCTTAGCTTTTCCCAAATATTAGGCATATTCAAATCTAAAGGCCTAATCTGTTTGTAAAAATCAACTCTCCAAAAAAATCATCTGAGAGGTTTAAAATTTTCAAAATGAGTTGGTGAAAATATTTTTGTTTTCCTAGTTTTGTTTTAATTTACCTTATCAACTCAAACATAATTTCACTTAGGTTTCTTTAAATCTGAATGCCAAAACAGTATTTTATATAAACAGCAACATCATTGTTTGAAACATTTTTTACTCAGAAAGAGTGCTGGTGCCATGCAAGCTGTTTTCCTTTTATTCTGGACAGTCTTACAATGTTAATAATTTTATCCAGCCTCTGAATTACACAGCTGCTGGGTTTTACTGTCAGTCCTCCTAATTCAGGTTTCTTTGCTTTGCAGGATTTGATTAATCAAGACAATTTTTTAAGTTTATAGTGAAATGTCTGCTAAGTCTGGCAAGTGTTATAGCCTAAGTGAAGGGTAATATTATCTAAACTTAGGATAGAAGACCATAAGAAATAACATCTTGATGAAGGAAGAAAATAGACTCAAAACTTGCTTCTGAAATATTTCTTCATTTTTGTGTTTATATATAGCATTCATGTTCATCACAGACAATTTAGAGAATGAGGAGAATACTGGCTCTGCTTGTACATGTCATCTTGACGAGGTGAAAAGAGAGTGTCATTTCAAGCTAGTTGTGAAAAGAGTGCAGAGCCCTCTTGGAAGTGGTACAAGGAAAGTCTGCATGCTGCACAGGAGTCAGTCTTCTTTGGAAACCTTTTAATAGTACCAAGCAATAAACTAGCCAGTGTATGTTCAACATCATGAATTGCAGCTTGAGTGTTCCTCCCCATACTCGGAGACTTGCTGGTAGGAGTAACAATTTTAGGCAGTGGAGAGCTGTGGAGCCATTCAGGCCCTGATCCTGCAAGTATCCTGTCCAATGTGGCCTGTTACTCATCTCACATAACATACAGTGTACGTCAGTTTGGTTTTATGCAGCCAACTTACCTGATTTACCTTTTATGTGGGTGGGAGCAGTGAGCAATTAACACCTTGCCAATGAGATGCAGCAACCTTCCAGTGTTTCTGAGCACTTTGCTATAGCTGGTAGCTGGTTAAATCAGCCTCTGATAACAGTCACCCTATGACTGTATATGCCATTGGCATTCTCTCAGAAGTGAAATCAGATGTCTGCTCCTTGTGAAGGACTTGTAGTGCAAAACCAGAGCTACGTTGAAATCAATATTTGAGTGGATTTTAAATGATTTTTGGGGGAAAAATAATAGAAAATAACATGACTTTTTCTAGAAGACCCATAAAATACTATAGTGTCAGAATCATAAATTGTTTTCCACGAATGTATCACCTATCTACTGGAGAGAGACTTCTGCCAACAGTTCTGCCAGTAAGAGACAGACTTTTGCATAATTTTTACGGTGGAACATGCTGGACTTAATCACAAAACTAAAATTTCCCCCTCGAAAAATGTTGTGGCATTGTTCCAGATTATTTCTTCCTCTATTCTTAGCAGATCTAGATACTGTACTGTGGAGCAGTAGCCTTCTTGGATATATTGTGGACATTAGGAGCAATAAAGTAAATGTAGACAACATAGTTTCCAAAGTTACACAGAGGTCATTACTAAAATGGGACCACCAGCAAAGAGGCAGCATAAAAAAAATAAAGCCATGCTTCAGAAGATGACATGTCTTGACTTCCCTCATACAGCATGTTCTGATAAACCTAGAAAAATAGTCTTGCTGCTTAGCTATCCCCTCTACTGCCTGAAAATAAATAGATTCATACGAGTGATCTCTAGCTGAATCACCCTGGTAGCAAGAAGAAAGCTGTATTTTCCTGATGTGGATAAAAAATATAAGCCGTTAAGAACAGAATGGGATAGATTTTTTAAAGGAGTGTTATGTGTGCTCACACAGAAGGAAAAACACATGCATCCTATTCCAACCTGTGATAGTCTGTGCTAGACTAGAGAATGAAAGCTGATCATTTACAGCAGCCTAAATTCAATCATATTGTGCTTGTGTTAGTTATCATAGTCTCTTAGAAATTATGGTAATGCTGAGAATAACAAGTGATAACTGTAGGAGTCAGTAAAGCAAGTCTGAAAACTGATGTAAGGATTGCCAGGTTCTTAACTTTATGGATGACATAATTGCTGTCACCACAATCCATAGATGCAAAGAGGCTGCAAGCAAGCTGGCAGAAATACAATTTTTTCAGTGTCTTGATTGGTGGAGTAATTTATTTAACTGTCCTTTTGAGCAATGTTAGGACTTGTACAGGCTCCCCATAGAGCATATACTGTATATCCTCCCTATGAAATATGATGAAGCACAGATCTTTTTGAGCACATTAGCAACCAGATCCAAAACAACAGGGCTATAATTTTACAGTTACTGTGCACAATCCATTCTCTTCCATCCCCCCATCCCTTTCTTTGACTGTTACTTTTAAAAGCATGAAATACATCCTGTAGTGCAACCCTTCCTGAAAGAATATATTATCAGTGTTTCTGTGTAGTGGATGGAACTGTCTAAAGATTTCTGTTATATTTCTATTTTTTTCAGTCTTTTTCAAATTGTTTTGAGAATGAGACAAGCCAAAATCGCTTGAACTGGGAGATGGAAAAAGAGAAGCCAGAACTAAGAGCACTACTATATAATAGGATTTAAGTAACTATTAGGACTTTCAGTGTCTTAAAAAATTGTTATTGGATGCTTGGCTACAGTGCTTTGAATGCAAAAAAGACTGTAAATACTTTCATTGCCAAAGTCAAGCTTCTTCACTGCTGTTGTCTGTAGTTCAGGACCACATAAGGAATGTGGAAGTTATGATGCCTGGTGTTTCCTCATGTGCATAATGAAGGAAACATTGAATGAGATGTGGTGCTATCATCTTGTTACAGCACCACTGACATGGCTTAGAGAATTTGCATGCTCTAACACAGTTAGGTGAAGTATTTTTTTATTCAGTATATGATACTGGCAGTGAAACAGACGTTTTATTTCCTTTTTTTTCCACATTTATTCCAGGGGAAAAAAAATAAAATTGAAGCAAATACCCAAGAAAAATACCATAGGAAAAAGTTTCCTCTCTCTTATACTATGTATAAGTGTTCATGCTCCTGTAAGCACCTTGAGAAAGTGGAAAGAACTTCTTTGCTGTGGGATCTCCAGAGGCTGCTCTCCTAACAGAGTGTTCCAGAGGTCATAAGCAATTCAGTGGACTTTTAAGTAAGCAAGTATTGAAAGACTTTTGTCTGATCCTTGCTGCCTTACACAGAACCTGTCTCCTTTGGCTGGGTTGTGATTCCATTTTCTTGGCAAGAAGTATGAAGACCATAGAGCTTGTGGAGCACAGGGAAACTACAGCCTGATTCCAAAACAAGCACCAGAGATTGCATGGCAAAGCTATAACTTCTCATGTCTCTTAGAGAAACTGATTGTTGAACCGACCTGACACTGATGCACTTGGGAAAGGAGTCTGACAAGAGGCCCACATGAAAATACACATGATTTGATGTTTGAAACAACAAGTGACCATGTGTTTGAAGCTCCTCCTTGTCACAGGCCATGGGGATAATGTCTCACACACTTCAGTAGTCAAAATTTCAAAAACAAGCCATGTGATTCTGGTCAGAAGATATCCTGATTCGTTGAGTGAATTACAAAGAATGATACAGTAGGAACTGGCCTGAAATTTTCTCATCTATCATTCAATATGCAATATGTTTTTAGCATTATGATTCATGCTGTCATTGCAATTGCTGAAATTATCAACTGATAGCTGACAGTGGGAGCCAGCCTAAACCTCAGGGTAAATAGAGAGGGCAGACATTGCTTTCAGAGAAGTTGTGCCTGCTTCACTCCACCAATTAATTTAATTAGCTTCATGAAATGCCACACATCATTCTTGATGGTGTTGTTGAGGGAAGATGGGGATTTTAAAGGATGTACGAGTGTTTCCTCTTGTTATGTGGCATAAATCAACAAAAGTCTTGTACTACAAGGGGGCAAATAGGCTCCTACAGTGAAAACCTAGTTAGTACTAGGAGCTCCACTTTGATGAGGCTGTCTCACTCCCTAACTTTCAGAACAAGCCACCAAAGTATGAACAAATATTGAAGGTGACAGACAGTAAGAGTAAACAATTGCAAATACAAGATACTGAATCTTTACATTTCTACTGAACAGATAATTACTTCAGCAAAAAGGGGGAAATGAAACTTCTCAAAGGTCTGCTATGTGAACATCATTGCTATACCACAGTGTTTACTGTGTTTTCTTACTGTGCTCCCTTTTTGCACAGAAAAGCTCTGTTCTCTGTGGGAACAATTTTGAAAGCCCAAAGAATGCAGGATCAGGTAGATGTTAGGCATGAACATATTGGTTGTGTTTTCGGAACATAGTATATCATTCCCTTGCTAGTTTCTCATAATCCCTGGCTCAGAGAGTACACTTTATTCTGAGAAAGTAGGGTAGCTGGTCTATGTTGTTGGGACATATCTCAGATTTGTGCTGGGCACATGCAGCACACAGCGCTCTGCTATTTGTTTTCTGAGTGCTTGTATGTCATCAAACTACTCATACAGAATTCAGATGTGAGAGCAACTTTCCTGAACTCCCTTGTTGATCCATAGGGTCTTTTCAACTTTACAGAAGCTTGCAGTGGCAAAGAGCAAAGGTAGTTAGAAATGCCCTTGTCTTTCCTGTACATTGGATTTGTTTAAATTTCAATTCCTAGTCTGACATAATGTTCTCTCTTCTAAAACTTTCCAGTAACAATAATAGGCAATGAGGCTAACCTGTATCAATTTTGCATAGCAAAGTTTTTTCTTTCCTGAACTTTTAAGTATGTACAGCAACATTTTCTATCTCTTACCACTGCAGCATATTTGTTGTATAAGAATGATGTCTTTTCATTCCTCCCACTGCTACCTTTAATTCTTTGCCAATCTGCATAATTATTTTGGAGGATGAATGAAGGCGCTCTGTTTGGGCTCTTAATGAAAGCTCCCTTTTTATCTTATCTTCCACCCGCAAAGTAACTTTCTGATAAATTTGTTTGCTAGAGAGGATAAACTGTTTGCTTCAGCTTTGGTTTCATTATGATGCTGAATTGTGAAAAAAAGCTTCATGAGAAAGGATGCTTGGCCAGTGCCAGAGCTGAACAATTATTTTGCATTTCTATAATTACTTACAATTTGCAATTGACTTCACCCTTTGGGATTTCTTTGTATATAAATCTAGGAAAATGTTTATTGGAAGAATATTTGCAAACAGAGCAAAGTTGAGACTTGAAATAATTCCCTTTACTTTAGGTTTTAAATAGCCAATCTTATCTAGAGTTTTCTGCTTCATTTTTGCTTGCCTGTTCGTGGAATAGGGCATAAGAAATCCAGTCACAAAAAATAGTGCTCTCTTCTGTTTGGTGCATACATGTAAGATGATGACGGTCCCTGCCACTACAAATCTAAATTTAAACCTATCCTCTGTCTGGATGTCTGTCAGTATGTGTCATTTTTCAACAGAAATCTTGATGAAATGGTAAGACTTTGGACATTTGTCCAGGGTGTCACAGATGCAATGTGTGTGATTAGCCCATGTGGCCTGTGGAGAGCACAGACAGGTACAAGTTGATGGTCTGCATTTTTCTGGTAAACTGGTCTCAAATCACTCATATAGTGCATCAGGGATAAGTATTCAGAAGGTGTTTTGTATGTACCACGAAGTGTAAAAATAAACATCCCAGCCTATGTAGTTGATGTCTTGAGGCCACAGTCTAAGTCACCAGAGCAACAACTGAAGTGCGGAGAGTGACTTGCACTTCAGAAAGCAGTTCAGAAAGAATCTACATCTAGCGAAATTGTGAAATTTATTCATCAGCTGAGAGACAACATAGTGCTTTGTGAATTATTTGAGCTCTATTCAGAGGATTGAAGTGATGCATATGCTTTATGCTGGTCCTCCACAGAAAAATTAATTTCATCCAGTGTGAATAATTTTGAATAGAGAATGAATATTTAAACCACATGGAGACAATTGATGAATAGAAAAAGAGGATAAATTATCAAATTAATTAATATTAGTAGTGAGTGCTTACAAATACTGCTCATCAAGGACTAGACCTTTTGTTGCACTGACTGGGTGGGCCCTTGCTGGTTTGAATTATCTTTGTAAGAAAACAATCATCAAAGAAGGCAAAGCATATTTTAAGAAGCCCTTTTAATACAGCATAACTCAAGACAAAATATACTATTGTTTAATACAGCTATCATAGGCACAATTCTGAATATATAAAAGCTAGCCTCTTGGCTTGAAAACAGAACAATATCCTATTCCAATGCATTTCTTGTTATGAGAAGTTTTAGTCACATATAATGTATTTGTTTGTAATAAATTGGAACATAACTGGTCTAGAAAAGTTGAAGAGAGAGCAGCAAGCCAAACACTAATGCTTGAATTCTGTGAAGAAGTACTGAATAACCTATTTATTTGCTTTTTATCAGTACCATAAAATATAAGACAATCACTTACATGTAAAACAAACAGAAACCAATGCAGTTCTACATAGTAGTCCAGAATATTTTGATGCTTTCCTGTTTACTCTTTCTGAATATTATGCAACCTCCTCCCCAAATTTAAATCAGCTTCAACTTCTTTAATGTATGATACACTCGCTTTTAAACTGTGAAATTTTGTTTAATGCCTGAAGTCAATAGAGAAGAGCTTTTAGGGGTATTTCAAATAATTTTAAGTATTTTTCAGTTTGTGGAGGTAAAACTAAAATAATATGTTTGTAATTTAAGAACATATCATACATCATTTTACAATCATTACCAAAAGCCTCTGCAGTGCAATATTCAACCCTTCACTTTAATAATTTAAATTTTAAGATCTATGTTGTTTATTGAAAAACTTTTGCACTTGTATTTTGTAAATTTTTACATTTTACTTGAAAAAAGATTTTGAAGTGCTCTCAGATCATTAGAATATTGCATAAAAAGAGTTACTTTAACAAAGATTTTGAAGTGCTCTCAGATCATTAGAATATTGCATAAAAAGAGAGCCCGCAATCTTTGGTCTGATGAACCTCACCCAAAAAAAAGTATTTCCAGATGGAACTATTATGTTTATTTGACTAGATTT